>NW_026779359.1:0-114900 GCF_030144855.1 Hypanus sabinus | reverse complement strand
GGCCTACACTGTGAACGGGTGGACTGACATTGAAGCCCTCCGCTGGTCTACACTGTGAATGGGTGTACTGACATTGAAGCCGTCCGCTTTTCTACACTGTGTGAACGGGTGTACTGACATTGAAGCCCTCCGCTGGTCAACACTGTGAACGGGTGTACTGACATTGAAGCCCTCCGCTGGTCTACACTGTGAACGGGTGAACTGACATTGAAGCCCTCCGCTGGTCTACACTGAGAACGGGTGTACTGACATTGAAGGCCTCCGCTGGTCAACACTGTGTGAATGGGTGTACTGACATTGAAGCCCTCCGCTGGTCAACACAGTGAACGGGTGTACTGATATTGAAGCCCTCCGCTAGTCAACACTGAGAACGGGTGTACTGACTTTGAAGCCCTCCGCTGGTCTACACTGCGAACGGGTGTACTGACATTGAAGCCCTCCGCTGGTCAACACTGTGTGAATGGGTGTACTGACATTGAAGCCCTCTGCTGGTCAACACAGTGAACGGGTGTACTGACATTGAAGCCCTCCGCTGGTCTACACTGTCAACGGGTGTACTGACATTGAAGCCCTCCGCTGGTCAACACTGTGAATGGGTGTATTGACATTGAAGCCCTCCGCTGGTCTAAACTGTGAATGGGTGTACTGACATTGAAGCCCTCCGCTGGTCTACACTGTGTGAATGGGTGTACTGACATTGAAGCCCTCCGCTGGTCTACACTGTGAACGGGTGTACTTACATTGAAGCCCTCCGCTGGTCAACACTGTGAACGGGTGTACTGACATTGAAGCCCTCCGCTGGTCTACACTGTGAATGGGTGTACTGACATTGAAGCCCTCCGCTGGCCTACACTGTGAACGGGTGTACTGACATTGAAGCCATCCGCTGGTCTACACTGTGAACGGGTGTACTGACATTGAAGCCCTCCGCTAGTCTACACTGTGAACGGGTGTACTGACAATGAAGCCCTCCGCTGGTCTACACTGTGAACGGGTGTACTGACATTGAAGCTCTCCGCTGGTCTACAATGTGAACGGGTGTACTGACATTGAAGGCCTCCGCTGGTCAACACTGTGTGAATGGGAGTACTGACATTGAAGCCCTCCGCTGGTCTAAACTGTGAATGGGTGTACTGACATTGAAGCCCTCTGCTGGTCTACACTGTCTGAACGGGTGTACTGACATTGAAGCCCTCTGCTGGTCTACACTGTGAACGGGCGTACTGACATTGAAGCCCTCCGCTGGTCTACACTGTGAACGGGTGTACTGACATTGAAGCCCTCCGCTGGTCTACACTGTGAACGGGTGTACTGACATTGAAGCCCTCCGCTGGTCAACACTGTGAATGGGTGTATTGACATTGAAGCCCTCCGCTGGTCTAAACTGTGAATGGGTGTACTGACATTGAAGCCCTCCGCTGGTCTACACTGTGTGAATGGGTGTACTGACATTGAAGCCCTCCGCTGGTCTACAGTGTGAACGGGTGTACTGACATTGAAGCCCTCCGCTGGTCAACACTGTGAATGGGTGTACTGACATTGAAGCCCTCCGCTGGTCTACACTGTGAATGGGTGTACTGACATTGAAGCCCTCCGCTGGTCTACACTGTGTGAATGGGTGTACTGACATTGAAGCCCTCCGCTGGTCTACACTGTGTGAATGGGTGTACTGACATTGAAGCCCTCCGCTGATCTACACTGTGTGAATGGGTGTACTGACATTGAAGCCCTCCGCTGGTCAACACTGTGAATGGGTGTACCGACATTGAAGCCCTCCGCTGGTCTACACTGTGAACGGGTGTACTGACATTGAAGCCCTCCGCTGGTCAACACTGTGAACGGGTGTACTGACATTAAAGCCCTCCGCTGGTCTACACTGTGAATGGGTGTACTGACATTGAAGCCCTCCGCTGGTCTACACTGTGAACGGGTGTACTGACATTGAAGCCCTCCGCTGGTCTACACTGTGAACGGGTGTACTGACATTGAAGCCCACCGCTGGTTTACACTGTGAACGGGTGTACTGACATTGAAGCCCTCCGCTGGTCTACACTGTGAACGGGTGTACTGACATTGAAGCCCTCCGCTGGTCAACACTCTGTGAACGGGTGTACTGACATTGAAGCCCTCCGCTGGTCTACACTGTGAATGGGTGTACTGACATTGAAGCCCTCCGCTGGTCTACACTGTGTGAACGGGTGTACTGACATTGAAGCCCTCCGCTGATCTACACTGTGTGAATGGGTGTACTGACATTGAAGCCCTCCGCTGGTCAACACTGTGAATGGGTGTACTGACATTGAAGCCCTCCGCTGGTCTACACTGTGAATGGGTGTACTGACATTGAAGCCCTCCGCTGGTCTACACTGCGAACGGGTGTACTGACATTGAAGCCCTCCGCTGGTTTACACTGTGAACGGGTGTACTGACATTGAAGCCCTCCGCTGGTCAACACTGTGAACGGGTGCACTGAAATTGAAGCCCTCCGCTGGTCTACACTGATAATGGGTGTACTGACATTGAAGCCCTCCGCTGGTCAACACTGTGTGAACGGGTGTACTGACATTGAAGCCCTCCGCTGGTCTACAATGTGTGAATGCGTGTACTGACATTGAAGCCCTCCGCTGGCCTACACTGTGAACGGGTGTACTGACATTGAAGCCCTCCGCTGGTCAACACTGTGAATGGGTGTACTGACATTGAAGCCCTCCGCTGGTCTACACTGTGAATGGGTGTATGACATTGAAGCCCTCCGCTGGTCTACACTGTGTGAACGGGTGCACTGAAATTGAAGCCCTCCGCTGGTCTACACTGATAATGGGTGTACTGACATTGAAGCCCTCCGCTGGTCAACACTGTGTGAATGGGTGTACTGACATTGAAGCCCTCCACTGGTCTACAATGTGTGAATGCGTGTACTGACATTGAAGCCCTCCGCTGGTCTACACTGTGAACGGGTGTACTGATATTGAAGCCCTCCGCTGGGCAACACTGTGAACGGGTGTACTGACATTGAAGCCCTCCGCTGGTCTACACTGTGAACGGGTGTACTGACATTGAAGCCCTCCGCTGGTCTACACTGTCTGAACGGGTGTACTGACATTGAATCCCTCCGCTGGTCTACACTGTGAACGGGTGTACTGACATTGAAGCCCTCCGCTGATCTACACTGTGTGAATGGGTGTACTGACATTGAAGCCCTCCGCTGGTCTACACTGTGTGAATGGGTGTACTGACATTGAAGCCCTCAGCTGATCTACACTGTGTGAATGGGTGTACTGACATTGAAGCCCTCCGCTGGTCAACACTGTGAATGGGTGTACCGACATTGAAGCCCTCCGCTGGTCTACACTGTGAACGGGTGTACTGACATTGAAGCCCTCCGCTGGTCAACACTGTGAACGGGTGTACTGACATTAAAGCCCTCCGCTGGTCTACACTGTGAATGGGTGTACTGACATTGAAGCCCTCCGCTGGTCTACACTGTGAACGGGTGTACTGACATTGAAGCCCTCCGCTGGTCTACACTGTGAACGGGTGTACTGACATTGAAGCCCACCGCTGGTTTACACTGTGAACGGGTGCACTGACATTGAAGCCCTCCGCTGGTCTACACTGTGAACGGGTGTACTGATATTGAAGCCCTCCGCTGGTCAACACTCTGTGAACGGGTGTACTGACATTGAAGCCCTCCGCTGGTCAACACTGTGAACGGGTGTACTGACATTGAAGCCCTCCGCTGGTCTACACTGTGAATGGGTGTACTGACATTGAAGCCCTCCGTTGGTCTACACTGCGAACGGGTGTACTGACATTGAAGCCCTCCGCTGGTCAACACTGTGTGAATGTGTGTAGTGACATTGAAGCCCTCCGCTGGTCTACAATGTGTGAATGCGTGTACTGACATTGAAGCCCTCCGCTGCTCTACACTGTGAACGGGTGTACTGACATTGAAGCCCTCCGCTGGACTACACTGTGAACGGGTGTACTGACATTGAAGCCCTCCGCTGGTCTACACTGTGAAAGGGTGTACTGACATTGACGCCCTCCGCTGGTCAACACTGTGAACGGATGTACTGACATTGAAGCCCTCCGCTGTTCTACACTGTGAATGGGTGTCCTGACATTGAAGCCTTCCGCTGGTCTACACTGTGTGAATGGGTGTACTGACATTGAAGCCCTCCGCTGGTCTACACTGTGAACGGGTGTACTTACATTGAAGCCCTCCGCTGGTCAACACTGTGAACGGGTGTACTGACATTGAAGCCCTCCGCTGGTCAACACTGTGAACGGGTGTACTGACATTGAAGCCCTCCGCTGGTCTACACTGTGTGAATGGGTGTACTGACAATGAAGCCCTCCGCTGGTCTACACTGTGAACGGGTGTACTGACATTGAAGCCCTCCGCTGGTCAACACTGTGAATGGGTGTACTGACATTGAAGCCCTCCGCTGGTCTACACTGTGAATGGGTGTACTGACATTGAAGCCCTCCGCTGGTCTACACTGTGTGAACGGGTGTACTGACATTGAAGCCCTCCGCTGATCTACACTGTGTGAATGGGTGTACTGACATTGAAGCCCTCCGCTGGTCAACACTGTGAATGGGTGTACTGACATTGAAGCCCTCCGCTGGTCTACACTGTGAACGGGTGTACTGACATTGAAGCCCTCCGCTGGTCAACACTGTGAACGGGTGTACTGACATTGAAGCCCTCCGCTGGTCTACACTGTGAATGGGTGTACTGACATTGAAGCCCTCCGTTGGTCTACACTGCGAACGGGTGTACTGACATTGAAGCCCTCCGCTGGTCAACACTGTGTGAATGTGTGTAGTGACATTGAAGCCCTCCGCTGGTCTACAATGTGTGAATGCGTGTACTGACATTGAAGCCCTCCGCTGGTCTACACTGTGAACGGGTGTACTGACATTGAAGCCCTCCGCTGGACTACACTGTGAACGGGTGTACTGACATTGAAGCCCTCCGCTGGTCTACACTGTGAAAGGGTGTACTGACATTGACGCCCTCCGCTGGTCAACACTGTGAACGGATGTACTGACATTGAAGCCCTCCGCTGGTCTACACTGTGAATGGTTGTCCTGACATTGAAGCCTTCCGCTGGTCTACACTGTGTGAATGGGTGTACTGACATTGAAGCCCTCCGCTGGTCTACACTGTGAACGGGTGTACTTACATTGAAGCCCTCCGCTGGTCAACACTGTGAACGGGTGTACTGACATTGAAGCCCTCCGCTGGTCAACACTGTGAACGGGTGTACTGACATTGAAGCCCTCCGCTGGTCTACACTGTGTGAATGGGTGTACTGACAATGAAGCCCTCCGCTGGTCTACACTGTGAACGGGTGTACTGACATTGAAGCCCTCCGCTGGTCAACACTGTGAATGGGTGTACTGACATTGAAGACCTCCGCTGGTCTACACTGTGAATGGGTGTACTGACATTGAAGCCCTCCGCTGGTCTACACTGTGTGAACGGGTGTACTGACATTGAAGCCCTCCGCTGATCTACACTGTGTGAATGGGTGTACTGACATTGAAGCCCTCCGCTGTTCAACACTGTGAATGGGTGTACTGACATTGAAGCCCTCCGCTGGTCTACACTGTGAATGGGTGTACTGACATTGAAGCACTCTGCTGGTCAACACTGTGAACGGGTGTACTGAAATTAAAGCCCTCCGCTGGTCTACACTGTGAATGGGTGTACTGATATTGAAGCCCTCCGCTGGTCTACACTGCGAACGGGTGTACTGACATTGAAGCCATCCGCTGGTTTACACTGTGAACGGGTGTACTGACATTGAAGCCCTCCGCTGGTCAACACTGTGAACGGGTGCACTGAAATTGAAGCCCTCCGCTGGTCTACACTGATAATTGGTGTACTGACATTGAAGCCCTCCGCTGGTCAACACTGTGTGAATGGGTGTACTGACATTGAAGCCCTCCGCTGGTCTACAATGTGTGAATGCGTGTACTGACATTGAAGCCCTCCGCTGGACTACACTGTGAACGGGTGTACTGACATTGAAGCCCTCCGCTGGTCAACACTGTGAACGGGTGTACTGACATTGAAGCCCTCCGCTGGTCTACACTGTGAACGGGTGTACTGACATTGAAGCCCTCCGCTGGTCTATACTGTGAACGGGTGTACTGACATTGAAGCCCTCCGCTGGTCTACACTGTGAACGGTTGTACTGACATTGAAGCTCTCCGCTGGTCTACAATGTGAACGGGTGTACTGACATTGAAGGCCTCCGCTGGTCAACACTGTTTGAATGGGTGTACCGACATTGAAGCCCTCCGCTGGTCTACACTGTGTGAATGGGTGTACTGACATTGAAGCCCTCTGCTGGTCAACACAGTGAACGGGTGTACTGATATTGAAGCCCTCCGCTGGTCAACACTGAGAACGGGTGTACTGACATTGAAGCCCTCCGCTGGTCTACACGGTGAACGGGTGTACTGACATTGAAGCCCTCCGCTGGTCTACACTGTGAACCGGTGTACTGACATTGAAGCCCTCCGCTGGGCTACACTATGAACGGGTGTACTGATATTGAACCCCTCCGCTGGTCTACACTGTGAACGGGTGTACTGACATTGAAGCCCTCCGCTGGTCTACAATGTGAACGGGTGTACTGACATTGAAGCCCTCCGCTGGTCTACACTGTGAACGGGTGTACTGACATTGAAGCCCTCCGCTGGTCTACACTGTGAATGGGTGTACTGACATTGAAGCCCTCCGCTGGTCTATACTGTGAATGGGTGTACTGACATTGAAGCCCTCTGCTGGTCTACACTGTGAACGGGCGTACTGACATTGAAGCCCTCCGCTGGTCTACACTGTGAACGGGTGTACTGACATTGAAGCCCTCCGCTGGTCTGCACTGTGAACGGGTGTACTGACATTGAAGCCCTCCGCTGGTCAACACTGTGAATGGGTGTACTGACATTGAAGCCCTCCGCTGGTCTAAACTGTGAATGGGTGTACTGACATTGAAGCCCTCCGCTGGTCTACACTGTGTGAATGGGTGTACTGACATTGAAGCCCTCCGCTGGTCTACACTGTGAACGGGTGTACTGACATTGAAGCCCTCCGCTGGTCAACACTGTGAATGGGTGTACTGACATTGAAGCCCTCCGCTGGTCTACACTGTGAATGGGTGTACTGACATTGAAGCCCTCCGCTGGTCTACACTGTGTGAATGGGTGTACTGACATTGAAGCCCTCCGCTGGTCTACACTGTGTGAATGGGTGTACTGACATTGAAGCCCTCCGCTGATCTACACTGTGTGAATGGGTGTACTGACATTGAAGCCCTCCGCTGGTCTACACTGTGAACGGGTGTACTGACATTGAAGCCCTCCGCTGGTCAACACTGTGAACGGGTGTACTGACATTAAAGCCCTCCGCTGGTCTACACTGTGAATGGGTGTACTGACATTGAAGCCCTCCGCTGGTCTACACTGTGAACGGGTGCACTGACATTGAAGCCCTCCGCTGGTCTACACTGTGAACGGGTGTACTGACATTGAAGCCCACCGCTGGTTTACACTGTGAACGGGTGTACTGACATTGAAGCCCTCCGCTGGTCTACACTGTGAACGGGTGTACTGACATTGAAGCCCTCCGCTGGTCAACACTCTGTGAACGGGTGTACTGACATTGAAGCCCTCCGCTGGTCTACACTGTGAATGGGTGTACTGACATTGAAGCCCTCCGCTGGTCTACACTGTGTGAACGGGTGTACTGACATTGAAGCCCTCCGCTGATCTACACTGTGTGAATGGGTGTACTAACATTGAAGCCCACCGCTGGTCAACACTGTGAATGGGTGTACTGACATTGAAGCCCTCCGCTGGTCTACACTGTGAATGGGTGTACTGACATTGAAGCCCTCTGCTGGTCAACACTGTGAACGGGTGTACTGAAATTAAAGCCCTCCGCTGGTCTACACTGTGAATGGGTGTACTGATATTGAAGCCCTCCGCTGGTCTACACTGCGAACGGGTGTACTGACATTGAAGCCCTCCGCTGGTTTACACTGTGAACGGGTGTACTGACATTGAAGCCCTCCGCTGGTCAACACTGTGAACGGGTGCACTGAAATTGAAGCCCTCCGCTGGTCTACACTGACAATGGGTGTACTGACATTGAAGCCCTCCGCTGGTCAACACTGTGTGAACGGGTGTACTGACATTGAATCCCTCCGCTGGTCTACAATGTGTGAATGCGTGTACTGACATTGAAACCCTCCGCTGGCCTACACTGTGAACGGGTGTACTGACATTGAAGCCCTCCGCTGGTCAACACTGTGAATGGGTGTACTGACATTGAAGCCCTCCGCTGGTCTACACTGTGAACGGGTGTACTGACATTGAAGCCCTCCGCTGGTCTACACTGTGAATGGGTGTACTGACATTGAAGCCGTCCGCTGGTCTACACTGTGAATGGGTGTACTGACATTGAAGCCCTCCGCTGGTCTACACTGTGAATGGGTGTACTGACATTGAAGCCCTCCGCTGATCTACACTGTGAATGGGTGTACTGACATTGAAGCCCTCCGCTGGTCTACACTGTGTGAACGGGTGCACTGAAATTGAAGCCCTCCGCTGGTCTACACTGATAATGGGTGTACTGACATTGAAGCCCTCCGCTGGTCAACACTGTGTGAATGGGTGTACTGACATTGAAGCCCTCCGCTGGTCTACAATGTGTGAATGCGTGTACTGACATTGAAGCCCTCCGCTGGTCTACACTGTGAACGGGTGTACTGATATTGAAGCCCTCCGCTGGGCAACACTGTGAACGGGTGTACTGACATTGAAGCCCTCCGCTGGTCTACACTGTGAACGGGTGTACTGACATTGAAGCCATCCGCTGGTCTACACTGTCTGAACGGGTGTACTGACATTGAAGCCCTCTGCTGGTCTACACTGTGAACGGGCGTACTGACATTGAAGCCCTCCGCTGGTCTACACTGTGAACGGGTGTACTGACATTGAAGCCCTCCGCTGGTCTACACTGTGAACGGGTGTACTGACATTGAAGCCCTCCGCTGGTCAACACTGTGAATGGGTGTACTGACATTGAAGCCCTCCGCTGGTCTAAACTGTGAATGGGTGTACTGACATTGAAGCCCTCCGCTGGTCTACACTGTGTGAATGGGTGTACTGACATTGAAGCCCTCCGCTGGTCTACACTGTGAACGGGTGTACTTACATTGAAGCCCTCCGCTGGTCAACACTGTGAACGGGTGTACTGACATTGAAGCCCTCCGCTGGTCAACACTATGAACGGGTGTACTGACATTGAAGCCCTCCGCTGGTCTACACTGTGTGAATGGGTGTACTGACATTGAAGCCCTCCGCTGGTCAACACTGTGAATGGGTGTACTGACATTGAAGCCCTCCGCTGGTCTACACTGTAAATGGGTGTACTGACATTGAAGCCCTCTGCTGGTCAACACTGTGAACGGGTGTACTGAAATTAAAGCCCTCTGCTGGTCTACACTGTGAATGGGTGTACTGATATTGAAGCCATCCGCTGGTCTACACTGTGAACGGGTGTACTGACTTTGAAGCCCTCCGCTGGTTTACACTGTGAACGGGTGTACTGACATTGAAGCCCTCCGCTGGTCTATACTGTGAATGGGTGTACTGACATTGAAGCCCTCCGCTGGTCAACACTCTGTGAATGGGTGTACTGACATTGAAGCCCTCCGCTGGTCAACACTGTGAACGGGTGTACTGACATTGAAGCCCTCCGCTGGTCTACACTGATAATGGGTGTACTGACATTGAAGCCATCCGCTGGTCAACACTGTGTGAATGGGTGTACTGACATTGAAGCCCTCCGCTGGTCTACAATGTGTGAATGCGTGTACTGGCATTGAAGCCCTCCGCTGGTCTACACTGTGAACGGGTGTACTGACATTGAAGCCCTCCGCTGGTCAACACTGTGAACGGGTGTACTGACATTGAAGCCCTCCGCTGGTCTACACTGTGAACGGGTGTACTGACATTGAAGCCCTCCGCTGGTCTACACTTTGAACGGGTGTACTGACATTGAAGCCCTCCGCTGGACTACACTGTGAACGGGTGTACTGACATTGAAGCTCTCCGCTGGTCTACAATGTGAACGGGTGTACTGACATTGAAGGCCTCCGCTGGTCAACACTGTTTGAATGGGTGTACCGACATTGAAGCCCTCCGCTGGTCTACACTATGTGAATGGGTGTACTGACATTGAAGCCCTCTGCTGGTCAACACAGTGAACGGGTGTACTGATATTGAAGCCCTCTGCTGGTCAACACTGAGAACGGGTGTACTGACATTGAAGCCCTCCGCTGGTCTACACTGTGAACGGGTGTACTGACATTGAAGCCCTCCGCTGGTCTACACTGTGAACCGGTGTACTGACATTGAAGCCCTCCGCTGGTCTACACTGTGAACGGGTGTACTGATATTGAACCCCTCCGCTGGTCTACACTGTGAACGGGTGTACTGACAATGAAGCCCTCCGCTGGTCTACAATGTGAACGGGTGTACTGACATTGATGCCCTCCGCTGGTCTACACTGTGAATGGGTGTACTGACATTGACGCCCTCCGCTGGTCTATACTGTGAATGGGTGTACTGACATTGAAGCCCTCTGCTGGTCTACACTGTCTGAACGGGTGTACTGACATTGAAGCCCTCTGCTGGTCTACACTGTGAACGGGCGTACTGACATTGAAGCCCTCCGCTGGTCTACACTGTGAACGGGTGTACTGACATTGAAGCCCTCCGCTGGTCTACACTGTCAACGGGTGTACTGACATTGAAGCCCTCCGCTGGTCAACACTGTGAATGGGTGTATTGACATTGAAGCCCTCCGCTGGTCTAAACTGTGAATGGGTGTACTGACATTGAAGCCCTCCGCTGTTCTACACTGTGTGAATGGGTGTACTGACATTGAAGCCCTCCGCTGGTCTACACTGTGAACGGGTGTACTTACATTGAAGCCCTCCGCTGGTCAACACTGTGAACGGGTGTACTGACATTGAAGCCCTCCGCTGGTCTACACTGTGAATAGGTGTACTGACATTGAAGCCCTCCGCTGGCCTACACTGTGAACGGGTGTACTGACATTGAAGCCATCCGCTGGTCTACACTGTGAACGGGTGTACTGACATTGAAGCCCTCCGCTGGTCTACACTGTGAACGGGTGTACTGACAATGAAGCCCTCCGCTGGTCTACACTGTGAACGGGTGTACTGACATTGAAGCTCTCCGCTGGTCTACAATGTGAACGGGTGTACTGACATTGAAGGCCTCCGCTGGTCAACACTGTGTGAATGGGAGCACTGACATTGAAGCCCTCCGCTGGTCTACACTGTGTGAATGGGTGTACTGACATTGAAGCCCTCCGCTGGTCAACACAGTGAACGGGTGCACTGATATTGAAGCCCTCCGCTGGTCAACACAGTGAACGGTTGTACTGATATTGAAGCCCTCCGCTGGTCAACACTGAGAACGGGTGTACTGACATTGAAGCCCTCCGCTGGTCTAGACTGTGAACGGGTGTACTGACATTGAAGCCCTCCGCTGGTCTACACTGTGGATGGGTGTACTGACATTGAAGCCCTCCGCTGGTCTACACTGTGTGACTGGGTGTACTGACATTGAAGCCCTCCGCTGGTTTACACTGTGAACGGGTGTACTGACATTGAAGCCCTCCGCTGGTCAACACTGTGAACGGGTGCACTGAAATTGAAGCCCTCCGCTGGTCTACACTGATAATGGGTGTACTGACATTGAAGCCCTCCGCTGGTCAACACTGTGTGAACGGGTGTACTGACATTGAAGCCCTCCGCTGGTCTACAATGTGTGAATGCGTGTACTGACATTGAAGCCCTCCGCTGGCCTACACTGTGAACGGGTGTACTGACATTGAAGCCCTCCGCTGGTCAACACTGTGAATGGGTGTACTGACATTGAAGCCCTCCGCTGGTCTACACTGTGAACGGGTGTACTGACATTGAAGCCCTCCGCTGGTCTACACTGTGAATGGGTGTACTGACATTGAAGCCGTCCGCTGGTCTACACTGTGAATGGGTGTACTGACATTGAAGCCCTCCGCTGGTCTACACTGTGAATGGGTGTACTGACATTGAAGCCCTCCGCTGATCTACACTGTGAATGGGTGTACTGACATTGAAGCCCTCCGCTGGTCTACACTGTGTGAACGGGTGCACTGAAATTGAAGCCCTCCGCTGGTCTACACTGATAATGGGTGTACTGACATTGAAGCCCTCCGCTGGTCAACACTGTGTGAACGGGTGTACTGACATTGAAGCCCTCCGCTGGTCTACACTGTGAACGGGTGTACTGACATTGAAGCCCTCCTCTGGTCAACACTCTGTGAACGGGTGTACTGACATTGAAGCCCTCCGCTGGTCTACACTGTGAATGGGTGTACTGACATTGAAGCCCTCCGCTGGTCTACACTGTGTGAACGGGTGTACTGACATTGAAGCCCTCCGCTGATCTACACTGTGTGAATGGGTGTACTAACATTGAAGCCCACCGCTGGTCAACACTGTGAATGGGTGTACTGACATTGAAGCCCTCCGCTGGTCTACACTGTGAATGGGTGTACTGACATTGAAGCCCTCTGCTGGTCAACACTGTGAACGGGTGTACTGAAATTAAAGCCCTCCGCTGGTCTACACTGTGAATGGGTGTACTGATATTGAAGCCCTCCGCTGGTCTACACTGCGAACGGGTGTACTGACATTGAAGCCCTCCGCTGGTTTACACTGTGAACGGGTGTACTGACATTGAAGCCCTCCGCTGGTCAACACTGTGAACGGGTGCACTGAAATTGAAGCCCTCCGCTGGTCTACACTGACAATGGGTGTACTGACATTGAAGCCCTCCGCTGGTCAACACTGTGTGAACGGGTGTACTGACATTGAATCCCTCCGCTGGTCTACAATGTGTGAATGCGTGTACTGACATTGAAACCCTCCGCTGGCCTACACTGTGAACGGGTGTACTGACATTGAAGCCCTCCGCTGGTCAACACTGTGAATGGGTGTACTGACATTGAAGCCCTCCGCTGGTCTACACTGTGAACGGGTGTACTGACATTGAAGCCCTCCGCTGGTCTACACTGTGAATGGGTGTACTGACATTGAAGCCGTCCGCTGGTCTACACTGTGAATGGGTGTACTGACATTGAAGCCCTCCGCTGGTCTACACTGTGAATGGGTGTACTGACATTGAAGCCCTCCGCTGATCTACACTGTGAATGGGTGTACTGACATTGAAGCCCTCCGCTGGTCTACACTGTGTGAACGGGTGCACTGAAATTGAAGCCCTCCGCTGGTCTACACTGATAATGGGTGTACTGACATTGAAGCCCTCCGCTGGTCAACACTGTGTGAATGGGTGTACTGACATTGAAGCCCTCCGCTGGTCTACAATGTGTGAATGCGTGTACTGACATTGAAGCCCTCCGCTGGTCTACACTGTGAACGGGTGTACTGATATTGAAGCCCTCCGCTGGGCAACACTGTGAACGGGTGTACTGACATTGAAGCCCTCCGCTGGTCTACACTGTGAACGGGTGTACTGACATTGAAGCCATCCGCTGGTCTACACTGTCTGAACGGGTGTACTGACATTGAAGCCCTCTGCTGGTCTACACTGTGAACGGGCGTACTGACATTGAAGCCCTCCGCTGGTCTACACTGTGAACGGGTGTACTGACATTGAAGCCCTCCGCTGGTCTACACTGTGAACGGGTGTACTGACATTGAAGCCCTCCGCTGGTCAACACTGTGAATGGGTGTACTGACATTGAAGCCCTCCGCTGGTCTAAACTGTGAATGGGTGTACTGACATTGAAGCCCTCCGCTGGTCTACACTGTGTGAATGGGTGTACTGACATTGAAGCCCTCCGCTGGTCTACACTGTGAACGGGTGTACTTACATTGAAGCCCTCCGCTGGTCAACACTGTGAACGGGTGTACTGACATTGAAGCCCTCCGCTGGTCAACACTATGAACGGGTGTACTGACATTGAAGCCCTCCGCTGGTCTACACTGTGTGAATGGGTGTACTGACATTGAAGCCCTCCGCTGGTCAACACTGTGAATGGGTGTACTGACATTGAAGCCCTCCGCTGGTCTACACTGTAAATGGGTGTACTGACATTGAAGCCCTCTGCTGGTCAACACTGTGAACGGGTGTACTGAAATTAAAGCCCTCTGCTGGTCTACACTGTGAATGGGTGTACTGATATTGAAGCCATCCGCTGGTCTACACTGTGAACGGGTGTACTGACTTTGAAGCCCTCCGCTGGTTTACACTGTGAACGGGTGTACTGACATTGAAGCCCTCCGCTGGTCTATACTGTGAATGGGTGTACTGACATTGAAGCCCTCCGCTGGTCAACACTCTGTGAATGGGTGTACTGACATTGAAGCCCTCCGCTGGTCAACACTGTGAACGGGTGTACTGACATTGAAGCCCTCCGCTGGTCTACACTGATAATGGGTGTACTGACATTGAAGCCATCCGCTGGTCAACACTGTGTGAATGGGTGTACTGACATTGAAGCCCTCCGCTGGTCTACAATGTGTGAATGCGTGTACTGGCATTGAAGCCCTCCGCTGGTCTACACTGTGAACGGGTGTACTGACATTGAAGCCCTCCGCTGGTCAACACTGTGAACGGGTGTACTGACATTGAAGCCCTCCGCTGGTCTACACTGTGAACGGTTGTACTGACATTGAAGCCCTCCGCTGGTCTACACTGTGAACGGGTGTACTGACATTGAAGCCCTCCGCTGGACTACACTGTGAACGGGTGTACTGACATTGAAGCTCTCCGCTGGTCTACAATGTGAACGGGTGTACTGACATTGAAGGCCTCCGCTGGTCAACACTGTTTGAATGGGTGTACCGACATTGAAGCCCTCCGCTGGTCTACACTATGTGAATGGGTGTACTGACATTGAAGCCCTCTGCTGGTCAACACAGTGAACGGGTGTACTGATATTGAAGCCCTCTGCTGGTCAACACTGAGAACGGGTGTACTGACATTGAAGCCCTCCGCTGGTCTACACTGTGAACGGGTGTACTGACATTGAAGCCCTCCGCTGGTCTACACTGTGAACCGGTGTACTGACATTGAAGCCCTCCGCTGGTCTACACTGTGAACGGGTGTACTGATATTGAACCCCTCCGCTGGTCTACACTGTGAACGGGTGTACTGACAATGAAGCCCTCCGCTGGTCTACAATGTGAACGGGTGTACTGACATTGATGCCCTCCGCTGGTCTACACTGTGAATGGGTGTACTGACATTGACGCCCTCCGCTGGTCTATACTGTGAATGGGTGTACTGACATTGAAGCCCTCTGCTGGTCTACACTGTCTGAACGGGTGTACTGACATTGAAGCCCTCTGCTGGTCTACACTGTGAACGGGCGTACTGACATTGAAGCCCTCCGCTGGTCTACACTGTGAACGGGTGTACTGACATTGAAGCCCTCCGCTGGTCTACACTGTCAACGGGTGTACTGACATTGAAGCCCTCCGCTGGTCAACACTGTGAATGGGTGTATTGACATTGAAGCCCTCCGCTGGTCTAAACTGTGAATGGGTGTACTGACATTGAAGCCCTCCGCTGTTCTACACTGTGTGAATGGGTGTACTGACATTGAAGCCCTCCGCTGGTCTACACTGTGAACGGGTGTACTTACATTGAAGCCCTCCGCTGGTCAACACTGTGAACGGGTGTACTGACATTGAAGCCCTCCGCTGGTCTACACTGTGAATAGGTGTACTGACATTGAAGCCCTCCGCTGGCCTACACTGTGAACGGGTGTACTGACATTGAAGCCATCCGCTGGTCTACACTGTGAACGGGTGTACTGACATTGAAGCCCTCCGCTGGTCTACACTGTGAACGGGTGTACTGACAATGAAGCCCTCCGCTGGTCTACACTGTGAACGGGTGTACTGACATTGAAGCTCTCCGCTGGTCTACAATGTGAACGGGTGTACTGACATTGAAGGCCTCCGCTGGTCAACACTGTGTGAATGGGAGCACTGACATTGAAGCCCTCCGCTGGTCTACACTGTGTGAATGGGTGTACTGACATTGAAGCCCTCCGCTGGTCAACACAGTGAACGGGTGCACTGATATTGAAGCCCTCCGCTGGTCAACACAGTGAACGGTTGTACTGATATTGAAGCCCTCCGCTGGTCAACACTGAGAACGGGTGTACTGACATTGAAGCCCTCCGCTGGTCTAGACTGTGAACGGGTGTACTGACATTGAAGCCCTCCGCTGGTCTACACTGTGGATGGGTGTACTGACATTGAAGCCCTCCGCTGGTCTACACTGTGTGACTGGGTGTACTGACATTGAAGCCCTCCGCTGGTTTACACTGTGAACGGGTGTACTGACATTGAAGCCCTCCGCTGGTCAACACTGTGAACGGGTGCACTGAAATTGAAGCCCTCCGCTGGTCTACACTGATAATGGGTGTACTGACATTGAAGCCCTCCGCTGGTCAACACTGTGTGAACGGGTGTACTGACATTGAAGCCCTCCGCTGGTCTACAATGTGTGAATGCGTGTACTGACATTGAAGCCCTCCGCTGGCCTACACTGTGAACGGGTGTACTGACATTGAAGCCCTCCGCTGGTCAACACTGTGAATGGGTGTACTGACATTGAAGCCCTCCGCTGGTCTACACTGTGAACGGGTGTACTGACATTGAAGCCCTCCGCTGGTCTACACTGTGAATGGGTGTACTGACATTGAAGCCGTCCGCTGGTCTACACTGTGAATGGGTGTACTGACATTGAAGCCCTCCGCTGGTCTACACTGTGAATGGGTGTACTGACATTGAAGCCCTCCGCTGATCTACACTGTGAATGGGTGTACTGACATTGAAGCCCTCCGCTGGTCTACACTGTGTGAACGGGTGCACTGAAATTGAAGCCCTCCGCTGGTCTACACTGATAATGGGTGTACTGACATTGAAGCCCTCCGCTGGTCAACACTGTGTGAATGGGTGTACTGACATTGAAGCCCTCCGCTGGTCTACAATGTGTGAATGCGTGTACTGACATTGAAGCCCTCCGCTGGTCTACACTGTGAACGGGTGTACTGATATTGAAGCCCTCCGCTGGGCAACACTGTGAACGGGTGTACTGACATTGAAGCCCTCCGCTGGTCTACACTGTGAACGGGTGTACTGACATTGAAGCCCTCCGCTGGTCTACACTGTCTGAACGGGTGTACTGACATTGAAGCCCTCTGCTGGTCTACACTGTGAACGGGCGTACTGACATTGAAGCCCTCCGCTGGTCTACACTGTGAACGGGTGTACTGACATTGAAGCCCTCCGCTGGTCTACACTGTGAACGGGTGTACTGACATTGAAGCCCTCCGCTGGTCAACACTGTGAATGGGTGTACTGACATTGAAGCCCTCCGCTGGTCTAAACTGTGAATGGGTGTACTGACATTGAAGCCCTCCGCTGGTCTACACTGTGTGAATGGGTGTACTGACATTGAAGCCCTCCGCTGGTCTACACTGTGAACGGGTGTACTTACATTGAAGCCCTCCGCTGGTCAACACTGTGAACGGGTGTACTGACATTGAAGCCCTCCGCTGGTCAACACTATGAACGGGTGTACTGACATTGAAGCCCTCCGCTGGTCTACACTGTGTGAATGGGTGTACTGACATTGAAGCCCTCCGCTGGTCAACACTGTGAATGGGTGTACTGACATTGAAGCCCTCCGCTGGTCTACACTGTAAATGGGTGTACTGACATTGAAGCCCTCTGCTGGTCAACACTGTGAACGGGTGTACTGAAATTAAAGCCCTCTGCTGGTCTACACTGTGAATGGGTGTACTGATATTGAAGCCATCCGCTGGTCTACACTGTGAACGGGTGTACTGACTTTGAAGCCCTCCGCTGGTTTACACTGTGAACGGGTGTACTGACATTGAAGCCCTCCGCTGGTCTATACTGTGAATGGGTGTACTGACATTGAAGCCCTCCGCTGGTCAACACTCTGTGAATGGGTGTACTGACATTGAAGCCCTCCGCTGGTCAACACTGTGAACGGGTGTACTGACATTGAAGCCCTCCGCTGGTCTACACTGATAATGGGTGTACTGACATTGAAGCCATCCGCTGGTCAACACTGTGTGAATGGGTGTACTGACATTGAAGCCCTCCGCTGGTCTACAATGTGTGAATGCGTGTACTGGCATTGAAGCCCTCCGCTGGTCTACACTGTGAACGGGTGTACTGACATTGAAGCCCTCCGCTGGTCAACACTGTGAACGGGTGTACTGACATTGAAGCCCTCCGCTGGTCTACACTGTGAACGGGTGTACTGACATTGAAGCCCTCCGCTGGTCTACACTGTGAACGGGTGTACTGACATTGAAGCCCTCCGCTGGACTACACTGTGAACGGGTGTACTGACATTGAAGCTCTCCGCTGGTCTACAATGTGAACGGGTGTACTGACATTGAAGGCCTCCGCTGGTCAACACTGTTTGAATGGGTGTACCGACATTGAAGCCCTCCGCTGGTCTACACTATGTGAATGGGTGTACTGACATTGAAGCCCTCTGCTGGTCAACACAGTGAACGGGTGTACTGATATTGAAGCCCTCTGCTGGTCAACACTGAGAACGGGTGTACTGACATTGAAGCCCTCCGCTGGTCTACACTGTGAACGGGTGTACTGACATTGAAGCCCTCCGCTGGTCTACACTGTGAACCGGTGTACTGACATTGAAGCCCTCCGCTGGTCTACACTGTGAACGGGTGTACTGATATTGAACCCCTCCGCTGGTCTACACTGTGAACGGGTGTACTGACAATGAAGCCCTCCGCTGGTCTACAATGTGAACGGGTGTACTGACATTGATGCCCTCCGCTGGTCTACACTGTGAATGGGTGTACTGACATTGACGCCCTCCGCTGGTCTATACTGTGAATGGGTGTACTGACATTGAAGCCCTCTGCTGGTCTACACTGTCTGAACGGGTGTACTGACATTGAAGCCCTCTGCTGGTCTACACTGTGAACGGGCGTACTGACATTGAAGCCCTCCGCTGGTCTACACTGTGAACGGGTGTACTGACATTGAAGCCCTCCGCTGGTCTACACTGTCAACGGGTGTACTGACATTGAAGCCCTCCGCTGGTCAACACTGTGAATGGGTGTATTGACATTGAAGCCCTCCGCTGGTCTAAACTGTGAATGGGTGTACTGACATTGAAGCCCTCCGCTGTTCTACACTGTGTGAATGGGTGTACTGACATTGAAGCCCTCCGCTGGTCTACACTGTGAACGGGTGTACTTACATTGAAGCCCTCCGCTGGTCAACACTGTGAACGGGTGTACTGACATTGAAGCCCTCCGCTGGTCTACACTGTGAATAGGTGTACTGACATTGAAGCCCTCCGCTGGCCTACACTGTGAACGGGTGTACTGACATTGAAGCCATCCGCTGGTCTACACTGTGAACGGGTGTACTGACATTGAAGCCCTCCGCTGGTCTACACTGTGAACGGGTGTACTGACAATGAAGCCCTCCGCTGGTCTACACTGTGAACGGGTGTACTGACATTGAAACTCTCCGCTGGTCTACAATGTGAACGGGTGTACTGACATTGAAGGCCTCCGCTGGTCAACACTGTGTGAATGGGAGCACTGACATTGAAGCCCTCCGCTGGTCTACACTGTGTGAATGGGTGTACTGACATTGAAGCCCTCCGCTGGTCAACACAGTGAACGGGTGCACTGATATTGAAGCCCTCCGCTGGTCAACACAGTGAACGGTTGTACTGATATTGAAGCCCTCCGCTGGTCAACACTGAGAACGGGTGTACTGACATTGAAGCCCTCCGCTGGTCTAGACTGTGAACGGGTGTACTGACATTGAAGCCCTCCGCTGGTCTACACTGTGGATGGGTGTACTGACATTGAAGCCCTCCGCTGGTCTACACTGTGTGACTGGGTGTACTGACATTGAAGCCCTCCACTGGTCTACACTGTGAATGGGTGTACTGACATTGAAGCCCTCCGCTGGTCTACACTGCGAACGGGTGTACTGACATTGAAGCCCTCCGCTGGTCAACACTGTGTGAATGGGTGTACTGACATTGAAGCGCTCCGCTGGTCAACACTGTGAACGGGTGTACTGACATTGAAGCCCTCCGCTGGTCTACACTGTGAATAGGTGTACTGACATTGAAGCCCTCCGCTGGCCTACACTGTGAACGGGTGTACTGACATTGAAGCCATCCGCTGGTCTACACTGTGAACGGGTGTACTGACATTGAAGCCCTCCGCTGGTCTACACTGTGAACGGGTGTACTGACAATGAAGCCCTCCGCTGGTCTACACTGTGAACGGGTGTACTGACATTGAAGCTCTCCGCTGGTCTACAATGTGAACGGGTGTACTGACATTGAAGGCCTCCGCTGGTCAACACTGTGTGAATGGGAGCACTGACATTGAAGCCCTCCGCTGGTCTACACTGTGTGAATGGGTGTACTGACATTGAAGCCCTCCGCTGGTCAACACAGTGAACGGGTGTACTGATATTGAAGCCCTCCGCTGGTCAACACAGTGAACGGTTGTACTGATATTGAAGCCCTCCGCTGGTCAACACTGAGAACGGGTGTACTGACATTGAAGCCCTCCGCTGGTCTAGACTGTGAACGGGTGTACTGACATTGAAGCCCTCCGCTGGTCTACACTGTGGATGGGTGTACTGACATTGAAGCCCTCCGCTGGTCTACACTGTGTGACTGGGTGTACTGACATTGAAGCCCTCCACTGGTCTACACTGTGAATGGGTGTACTGACATTGAAGCCCTCCGCTGTTCTACACTGCGAACGGGTGTACTGACATTGAAGCCCTCCGCTGGTCAACACTGTGTGAATGGGTGTACTGACATTGAAGCGCTCCGCTGGTCTACACTGTGTGAATGGGTGTACTGACATTGAAGCCCTCCGCTGGTCTACACTGTGAACGGGTGTACTGACATTGAAGCCCTCCGCTCGACTACACTGTGAACGGGTGTACTGACATTGAAGCCCTCCGCTGGTCAACACTGAGAACGGGTGTACTGACATTGAAGCCCTCCGCTGGTCTACACTGTGAACGGGTGTACTGACATTGAAGCCCTCCGCTGGTCTACAATGTGAACGGGTGTACTGACATTGATGCCCTCCGCTGGTCTACACTGTGAATGGGTGTACTGACATTGAAGCCCTCCGCTGGTCTATACTGTGAATGGGTGTACTGACATTGAAGCCCTCTGCTGGTCTACACTGTCTGAACGGGTGTACTGACATTGAAGCCCTCTGCTGGTCTACACTGTGAACGGGCGTACTGACATTGAAGCCCTCCGCTGGTCTACACTGTGAACGGGTGTACTGACATTGAAGCCCTCCGCTGGTCTACACTGTCAACGGGTGTACTGACATTGAAGCCCTCCGCTGGTCAACACTGTGAATGGGTGTATTGACATTGAAGCCCTCCGCTGGTCTAAACTGTGAATGGGTGTACTGACATTGAAGCCCTCCGCTGTTCTACACTGTGTGAATGGGTGTACTGACATTGAAGCCCTCCGCTGGTCTACACTGTGAACGGGTGTACTTACATTGAAGCCCTCCGCTGGTCTACACTGTGAACGGGTGTACTGACATTGAAGCTCTCCGCTGGTCTACAATGTGAACGGGTGTACTGACATTGAAGGCCTCCGCTGGTCAACACTGTGTGAATGGGAGTACTGACATTGAAGCCCTCCGCTGGTCTACACTGTGTGAATGGGTGTACTGACATTGAAGCCCTCCGCTGGTCAACACAGTGAACGGGTGCACTGATATTGAAGCCCTCCGCTGGTCAACACAGTGAACGGTTGTACTGATATTGAAGCCCTCCGCTGGTCAACACTGAGAACGGGTGTACTGACATTGAAGCCCTCCGCTGGTCTAGACTGTGAACGGGTGTACTGACATTGAAGCCCTCCGCTGGTCTACACTGTGGATGGGTGTACTGACATTGAAGCCCTCCGCTGGTCTACACTGTGTGACTGGGTGTACTGACATTGAAGCCCTCCACTGGTCTACACTGTGAATGGGTGTACTGACATTGAAGCCCTCCGCTGGTCTACACTGCGAACGGGTGTACTGACATTGAAGCCCTCCGCTGGTCAACACTGTGTGAATGGGTGTACTGACATTGAAGCCCTCCGCTGGTCTACACTGTGTGAATGGGTGTACTGACATTGAAGCCCTCCGCTGGTCTACACTGTGAACGGGTGTACTGACATTGAAGCCCTCCGCTCGACTACACTGTGAACGGGTGTACTGACATTGAAGCCCTCCGCTGGTCAACACTGAGAACGGGTGTACTGACATTGAAGCCCTCCGCTGGTCTACACTGTGAACGGGTGTACTGACATTGAAGCCCTCCGCTGGTCTACAATGTGAACGGGTGTACTGACATTGATGCCCTCCGCTGGTCTACACTGTGAATGGGTGTACTGACATTGAAGCCCTCCGCTGGTCTATACTGTGAATGGGTGTACTGACATTGAAGCCCTCTGCTGGTCTACACTGTCTGAACGGGTGTACTGACATTGAAGCCCTCTGCTGGTCTACACTGTGAACGGGCGTACTGACATTGAAGCCCTCCGCTGGTCTACACTGTGAACGGGTGTACTGACATTGAAGCCCTCCGCTGGTCTACACTGTCAACGGGTGTACTGACATTGAAGCCCTCCGCTGGTCAACACTGTGAATGGGTGTATTGACATTGAAGCCCTCCGCTGGTCTAAACTGTGAATGGGTGTACTGACATTGAAGCCCTCCGCTGTTCTACACTGTGTGAATGGGTGTACTGACATTGAAGCCCTCCGCTGGTCTACACTGTGAACGGGTGTACTTACATTGAAGCCCTCCGCTGGTCTACACTGTGAACGGGTGTACTGACATTGAAGCTCTCCGCTGGTCTACAATGTGAACGGGTGTACTGACATTGAAGGCCTCCGCTGGTCAACACTGTGTGAATGGGAGTACTGACATTGAAGCCCTCCGCTGGTCTACACTGTGTGAATGGGTGTACTGACATTGAAGCCCTCCGCTGGTCAACACAGTGAACGGGTGCACTGATATTGAAGCCCTCCGCTGGTCAACACAGTGAACGGTTGTACTGATATTGAAGCCCTCCGCTGGTCAACACTGAGAACGGGTGTACTGACATTGAAGCCCTCCGCTGGTCTAGACTGTGAACGGGTGTACTGACATTGAAGCCCTCCGCTGGTCTACACTGTGGATGGGTGTACTGACATTGAAGCCCTCCGCTGGTCTACACTGTGTGACTGGGTGTACTGACATTGAAGCCCTCCACTGGTCTACACTGTGAATGGGTGTACTGACATTGAAGCCCTCCGCTGGTCTACACTGCGAACGGGTGTACTGACATTGAAGCCCTCCGCTGGTCAACACTGTGTGAATGGGTGTACTGACATTGAAGCCCTCCGCTGGTCTACACTGTGTGAATGGGTGTACTGACATTGAAGCCCTCCGCTGGTCTACACTGTGAACGGGTGTACTGACATTGAAGCCCTCCGCTCGACTACACTGTGAACGGGTGTACTGACATTGAAGCCCTCCGCTGGTCAACACTGAGAACGGGTGTACTGACATTGAAGCCCTCCGCTGGTCTACACTGTGAACGGGTGTACTGACATTGAAGCCCTCCGCTGGTCTACACTGTGAACCGGTGTACTGACATTGAAGCCCTCCGCTGGTCTACACTGTGAACGGGTGTACTGATATTGAACACCTCCGCTGGTCTACACTGTGAACGGGTGTACTGACAATGAAGCCCTCCGCTGGTCTACAATGTGAACGGGTGTACTGACATTGATGCCCTCCGCTGGTCTACACTGTGAATGGGTGTACTGACATTGAAGCCCTCCGCTGGTCTACAGTGTGAACGGGTGTACTGACATTGAAGCCCTCCGCTGGTCTACACTGTGAACCGGTGTACTGACATTGAAGCCCTCCGCTGGTCTACACTGTGAACGGGTGTACTGACATTGAAGCCCTCCGCTGGTCTACACTGTCAACGGGTGTACTGACATTGAAGCCCTCCGCTGGTCAACACTGTGATTGGGTGTATTGACATTGAAGCCCTCCGCTGGTCTAAACTGTGAATGGGTGTACTGACATTGAAGCCCTCCGCTGGTCTACACTGTGTGAATGGGTGTACTGACATTGAAGCCCTCCGCTGGTCTGCACTGTGAACGGGTGTACTTACATTGAAGCCCTCCGCTGGTCAACACTGTGAACGGGTGTACTGACATTGAAGCCCTCCGCTGGTCTACACTGTGAATGGGTGTACTGACATTGAAGCCCTCCGCTGGCCTACACTGTGAACGGGTGTACTGACATTGAAGCCATCCGCTGGTCTTCACTGTGAACGGGTGTACTGACGTTGAAGCCCTCCGCTAGTCTACACTGTGAACGGGTGTACTGACAATGAAGCCCTCCGCTGGTCTACACTGTGAACGGGTGTACTGACATTGAAGCTCTCCGCTGGTCTACAATGTGAACGGGTGTACTGACATTGAAGGCCTCCCCTGGTCAACACTGTGTGAATGGGAGTACTGACATTGAAGCCCTCCGCTGGTCTATACTGTGAATGGGTGTACTGACATTGAAGCCCTCTGCTGGTCTACACTGTCTGAACGGGTGTACTGACATTGAAGCCCTCTGCTGGTCTACACTGTGAACGGGCGTACTGACATTGAAGCCCTCCGCTGGTCTACACTGTGAACGGGTGTACTGACATTGAAGCCCTCCGCTGGTCTACACTGTCAACGGGTGTACTGACATTGAAGCCCTCCGCTGGTCAACACTGTGAATGGGTGTATTGTCATTGAAGCCCTCCGCTGGTCTAAACTGTGAATGGGTGTACTGACATTGAAGCCCTCCGCTGGTCTACACTGTGTGAATGGGTGTACTGACATTAAAGCCCTCCGCTGGTCTACACTGTGAACGGGTGTACTTACATTGAAGCCCTCCGCTGGTCAACACTGTGAACGGGTGTACTGACATTGAAGCCCTCCGCTGGTCTACACTGTGAATGGGTGTACTGACATTGAAGCCCTCCGCTGGCCTACACTGTGAACGGGTGTACTGACATTGAAGCCATCCGCTGGTCTACACTGTGAACGGGTGTACTGACATTGAAGCCCTCCGCTGGTCTACACTGTGAACGGGTGTACTGACAATGAAGCCCTCCGCTGGTCTACACTGTGAACGGGTGTACTGACATTGAAGCTCTCCGCTGGTCTACAATGTGAACGGGTGTACTGACATTGAAGGCCTCCGCTGGTCAACACTGTGTGAATGGGAGTACTGACATTGAAGCCATCCGCTGGTCTACACTGTGTGAATGGGTGTACTGACATTGAAGCCCTCCGCTGGTCAACACAGTGAACGGGTGCACTGATATTGAAGCCTCCGCTGGTCAACACTGAGAACGGGTGTACTGACATTGAAGCCCTCCGCTGGTCTACACTGTGAACGGGTGTACTGACATTGAAGCCCTCCGCTTGTCTACACTGTGAACCGGTGTACTGACATTGAAGCCCTCCGCTGGTCTACACTGTGAACGGGTGTACTGATATTGAACCCCTCCGCTGGTCTACACTGTGAACGGGTGTACTGACAATGAAGCCCTCCGCTGGTCTACAATGTGAACGGGTGTACTGACATTGATGCCCTCCGCTGGTCTACACTGTGAATGGGTGTACTGACATTGAAGCCCTCCGCTGGTCTATACTGTGAATGGGTGTACTGACATTGAAGCCCTCTGCTGGTCTACACTGTCTGAACGGGTGTACTGACATTGAAGCCCTCTGCTGGTCTACACTGTGAACGGGCGTACTGACATTGAAGCCCTCCGCTGGTCTACACTGTGAACGGGTGTACTGACATTGAAGCCCTCCGCTGGTCTACACTGTCAACGGGTGTACTGACATTGAAGCCCTCCGCTGGTCAACACTGTGATTGGGTGTATTGACATTGAAGCCCTCCGCTGGTCTAAACTGTGAATGGGTGTACTGACATTGAAGCCCTCCGCTGGTCTACACTGTGTGAATGGGTGTACTGACATTGAAGCCCTCCGCTGGTCTGCACTGTGAACGGGTGTACTTACATTGAAGCCCTCCGCTGGTCAACACTGTGAACGGGTGTACTGACATTGAAGCCCTCCGCTGGTCTACACTGTGAATGGGTGTACTGACATTGAAGCCCTCCGCTGGCCTACACTGTGAACGGGTGTACTGACATTGAAGCCATCCGCTGGTCTACACTGTGAACGGGTGTACTGACATTGAAGCCCTCCGCTAGTCTACACTGTGAACGGGTGTACTGACAATGAAGCCCTCCGCTGGTCTACACTGTGAACGGGTGTACTGACATTGAAGCTCTCCGCTGGTCTACAATGTGAACGGGTGTACTGACATTGAAGGCCTCCGCTGGTCAACACTGTGTGAATGGGAGTACTGACATTGAAGCCCTCCGCTGGTCTATACTGTGAATGGGTGTACTGACATTGAAGCCCTCTGCTGGTCTACACTGTCTGAACGGGTGTACTGACATTGAAGCCCTCTGCTGGTCTACACTGTGAACGGGCGTACTGACATTGAAGCCCTCCGCTGGTCTACACTGTGAACGGGTGTACTGACATTGAAGCCCTCCGCTGGTCTACACTGTCAACGGGTGTACTGACAATGAAGCCCTCCGCTGGTCAACACTGTGAATGGGTGTATTGACATTGAAGCCCTCCGCTGGTCTAAACTGTGAATGGGTGTACTGACATTGAAGCCCTCCGCTGGTCTACACTGTGTGAATGGGTGTACTGACATTAAAGCCCTCCGCTGGTCTACACTGTGAACGGGTGTACTTACATTGAAGCCCTCCGCTGGTCAACACTGTGAACGGGTGTACTGACATTGAAGCCCTCCGCTGGTCTACACTGTGAATGGGTGTACTGACATTGAAGCCCTCCGCTGGCCTACACTGTGAACGGGTGTACTGACATTGAAGCCATCCGCTGGTCTACACTGTGAACGGGTGTACTGACATTGAAGCCCTCCGCTGGTCTACACTGTGAACGGGTGTACTGACAATGAAGCCCTCCGCTGGTCTACACTGTGAACGGGTGTACTGACATTGAAGCTCTCCGCTGGTCTACAATGTGAACGGGTGTACTGACATTGAAGGCCTCCGCTGGTCAACACTGTGTGAATGGGAGTACTGACATTGAAGCCATCCGCTGGTCTACACTGTGTGAATGGGTGTACTGACATTGAAGCCCTCCGCTGGTCAACACAGTGAACGGGTGCACTGATATTGAAGCCTCCGCTGGTCAACACAGTGAACGGTTGTACTGATATTGAAGCCCTCCGCTGGTCAACACTGAGAACGGTTGTACTGACATTGAAGCCCTCCGCTGGTCTAGACTGTGAACGGGTGTACTGACATTGAAGCCCTCCGCTGGTCTACACTGTGGATGGGTGTACTGACATTGAAGCCCTCCGCTGGTCTACACTGTGTGACTGGGTGTACTGACATTGAAGCCCTCCACTGGTCTACACTGTGAATGGGTGTACTGACATTGAAGCCCTCCGCTGGTCTACACTGCGAACGGGTGTACTGACATTGAAGCCCTCCGCTGGTCAACACTGTGTGAATGGGTGTACTGACATTGAAGCCCTCCGCTGGTCTACACTGTGTGAATGGGTGTACTGACATTGAAGCCCTCCGCTGGTCTACACTGTGAACGGGTGTACTGACATTGAAGCCCTCCGCTCGACTACACTGTGAACGGGTGTACTGACATTGAAGCCCTCCGCTGGTCAACACTGAGAACGGGTGTACTGACATTGAAGCCCTCCGCTGGTCTACACTGTGAACGGCTGTACTGACATTGAAGCCCTCCGCTGGTCTACACTGTGAACCGGTGTACTGACATTGAAGCCCTCCGCTGGTCTACACTGTGAACGGGTGTACTGATATTGAACCCCTCCGCTGGTCTACACTGTGAACGGGTGTACTGACAATGAAGCACTCCGCTGGTCTACACTGTGTGAATGGGTGTACTGACATTGAAGCCCTCCGCTGGTCTACACTGTGAACGGGTGTACTTACATTGAAGCCCTCCGCTGGTCAACACTGTGAACGTGTGTACTGACATTGAAGCCCTCCGCTGGTCTACACTGTGAATGGGTGTACTGACATTGAAGCCCTCCGCTGGCCTACACTGTGAACGGGTGTACTGACATTGAAGCCATCCGCTGGTCTACACTGTGAACGGGTGTACTGACATTGAAGCCCTCCGCTGGTCTACACTGTGAACGGGTGTACTGACAATGAAGCCCTCCGCTGGTCTACACTGTGAACGGGTGTACTGACATTGAAGCTCTCCGCTGGTCTACAATGTGAACGGGTGTACTGACATTGAAGGCCTCCGCTGGTCAACACTGTGTGAATGGGAGTACTGACATTGAAGCCATCCGCTGGTCTACACTGTGTGAATGGGTGTACTGACATTGAAGCCCTCCGCTGGTCAACACAGTGAACGGGTGCACTGATATTGAAGCCTCCGCTGGTCAACACAGTGAACGGTTGTACTGATATTGAAGCCCTCCGCTGGTCAACACTGAGAACGGGTGTACTGACATTGAAGCCCTCCGCTGGTCTAGACTGTGAACGGGTGTACTGACATTGAAGCCCTCCGCTGGTCTACACTGTGGATGGGTGTACTGACATTGAAGCCCTCCGCTGGTCTACACTGTGTGACTGGGTGTACTGACATTGAAGCCCTCCACTGGTCTACACTGTGAATGGGTGTACTGACATTGAAGCCCTCCGCTGGTCTACACTGCGAACGGGTGTACTGACATTGAAGCCCTCCGCTGGTCAACACTGTGTGAATGGGTGTACTGACATTGAAGCCCTCCGCTGGTCTACACTGTGTGAATGGGTGTACTGACATTGAAGCCCTCCGCTGGTCTACACTGTGAACGGGTGTATTGACATTGAAGCCCTCCGCTCGACTACACTGTGAACGGGTGTACTGACATTGAAGCCCTCCGCTGGTCAACACTGAGAACGGGTGTACTGACATTGAAGCCCTCCGCTGGTCTACACTGCGAACGGGTGTACTGACATTGAAGCCCTCCGCTGGTCTACACTGTGAACCGGTGTACTGACATTGAAGCCCTCCGCTGGTCTACACTGTGAACGGGTGTACTGATATTGAACCCCTCCGCTGGTCTACACTGTGAACGGGTGTACTGACAATGAAGCCCTCCGCTGATCTACAATGTGAACGGGTGTACTGACATTGATGCCCTCCGCTGGTCTACACTGTGAATGGGTGTACTGACATTGAAGCCCTCTGCTGGTCTACACTGTCTGAACGGGTGTACTGACATTGAAGCCCTCTGCTGGTCTACACTGTGAACGGGCGTACTGACATTGAAGCCCTCCGCTGGTCTACACTGTGAACGGGTGTACCGATATTGAAGCCCTCCGCTGGTCAACACTGAGAACGGGTGTACTGACATTGAAGCCCTCCGCTGGTCTACACTGTGAACGGGTGTACTGACATTGAAGCCCTCCGCTGGTCTACACTGTGAACGAGTGTACTGACATTGAAGCCCTCCGCTGGTCTACACTGTGAACGGGAGTACTGACATTGAAGCTCTCCGCTGGTCTACAATGTGAACGGGTGTACTGACATTGAAGGCCTCCGCTGGTCAACACTGTGTGAATGGGTGTACTGACATTGAAGCCGTCCGCTGGTCTACACTGTGTGAACGGGTGTACTGACATTGAAGCCCTCCGCTGGTCAACACTGTGAACGGGTGTACTGACATTGAAGCCCTCCGCTGGTCTACACTGTGAACGGGTGTACTGACATTGAAGCCCTCCGCTGGTCTACACTGTGAACGGGTGTACTGACATTGAAGCCCTCCGCTGGTCTACACTGTGAACGGGTGTACTGACACTGAAGCTCTCCGCTGGTCTACAATGTGAACGGCTGTACTGACATTGAAGGCCTCCGCTGGTCAACACTCTGTGAATGGTTGTACTGACATTGAAGCCCTCCGCTGGTCAACACAGTGAACGGGTGTACTGATATTGAAGCCCTCCGCTGGTCAACACTGAGAACGGGTGTACTGACATTGAAGCCCTAGGCTGGTCTACAATGTGAACGGGTGTACTGACATTGAAGCCCTCTGCTGGTCAACACAGTGAACGGGTGTACTGATATTGAAGCCCTCCGCTGGTCAACACTGAGAACGGGTGTACTGACATTGAAGCCCTCCGCTGGTCTACACTGTGAACGGGTGTACTGACATTGAAGCCCTCCGCTGGTCTACACTGTGAACCGGTGTACTGACATTGAAGCCCTCCGCTGGTCTACACTGTGAACGGGTGTACTGATATTGAACCACTCCGCTGGTCTACACTGTGAACGGGTGTACTGACAATGAAGCCTTCCGCTGGTCTACAATGTGAACGGGTGTACTGACATTGATGCCCTCCGCTGGTCTACACAGTGAATGGGTGGACTGACATTGAAGGCCTCCGCTGGTCTATACTGTGAATGGGTGTACTGACATTGAAGCCCTCTGCTGGTCTACACTGTCTGAACGGGTGTACTGACATTGAAGCCCTCTGCTGGTCTACACTGTGAACGGGCGTACTGACATTGAAGCCCTCTGCTGGTCTACACTGTGTGAATGGGTGTACTGACATTGAAGCCCTCCGCTGGTCTACATTGTGAACGGGTGTACTGACATTGAAGCCCTCCGCTGGTCTACACTGTGAACGGGTGTACTGACATTGAAGCCCTCCGCTGGTCTACACTGTCAACGGGTGTACTGACATTGAAGCCCTCCGCTGGTCAACACTGTGAATGGGTGTACTGACATTGAAGCCCTCCGCTGGTCTAAACTGTGAATGGGTGTACTGACATTGAAGCCCTCCGCTGGTCTACACTGTGTGAATGGGTGTACTGACATTGAAGCCCTCCGCTGGTCTACATTGTGAACGGGTGTACTTACATTGAAGCCCTCCGCTGGCCTACACTGTGAACGGGTGTACTGACATTGAAGCCCTCCGCTGGTCTACACTGTGAACGGGTGTACTGACATTGAAGCCCTCCGCTGGTCTACACTGTGAACGGGTGTACTGACAATGAAGCCCTCCGCTGGTCTACACTGTGAACGGGTGTACTGACATTGAAGCTCTCCGCTGGTCTACAATGTGAACGGGTGTACTGACATTGAAGGCCTCCGCTGGTCAACACTGTGTGAATGGGTGTACTGACATTGAAGCCCTCCGCTGGTCTACACTGTGTGAATGGGTGTACTGACATTGAAGCCCTCCGCTGGTCAACACAGTGAACGGGGGCACTGATATTGAAGCCCTCCGCTGGTCAACACAGTGAACGGTTGTACTGATATTGAAGCCCTCCGCTGGTCAACACTGAGACCGGGTGTACTGACATTGAAGCCCTCCGCTGGTCTGCACTGTGAACGGGTGTACTGACATTGAAGCCCTCCGCTTGTCTACACTGTGGATGGGTGTACTGACATTGAAGCCCTCCGCTGGTCTACACTGTGTGACTGGGTGTACTGACATTGAAGCCCTCCGCTCGACTACACTGTGAACGGGTGTACTGACATTGAAGCCCTCCGCTGGTCAACACTGAGAACGGGTGTACTGACATTGAAGCCCTCCGCTGGTCTACACTGTGAACGGCTGTACTGACATTGAAGCCCTCCGCTGGTCTACACTGTGAACCGGTGTACTGACATTGAAGCCCTCCGCTGGTCTACACTGTGAACGGGTGTACTGATATTGAACCCCTCCGCTGGTCTACACTGTGAACGGGTGTACTGACATTGAAGCCCTCCGCTGGTCAACACTGTGAATGGGTGTATTGACATTGAAGCCCTCCGCTGGTCTAAACTGTGAATGGGTGTACTGACATTGAAGCCCTCCGCTGGTCTACACTGTGTGAATGGGTGTACTGACATTGAAGCCCTCCGCTGGTCTACACTGTGAACGGGTGTACTTACATTGAAGCCCTCCGCTGGTCAACACTGTGAACGGGTGTACTGACATTGAAGCCCTCCGCTGGTCTACACTGTGAATGGGTGTACTGACATTGAAGCCCTCCGCTGGCCTACACTGTGAACGGGTGTACTGACATTGAAGCCATCCGCTGGTCTACACTGTGAACGGGTGTACTGACATTGAAGCCCTCCGCTGGTCTACACTGTGAACGGGTGTACTGACAATGAAGCCCTCCGCTGGTCTACACTGTGAACGGGTGTACTGACATTGAAGCTCTCCGCTGGTCTACAATGTGAAAGGGTGTACTGACATTGAAGGCCTCCGCTGGTCAACACTGTGTGAATGGGAGTACTGACATTGAAGCCCTAGGCTGGTCTACAATGTGAACGGGTGTACTGACATTGAAGCCCTCTGCTGGTCAACACAGTGAACGGGTGTACTGATATTGAAGCCCTCCGCTGGTCAACATTGAGAACGGGTGTACTGACATTGAAGCCCTCCGCTGGTCTACACTGTGAACGGGTGTACTGACATTGAAGCCCTCCGCTGGTCTACACTGTGAACCGGTGTACTGACATTGAAGCCCTCCGCTGGTCTACACTGTGAACGGGTGTACTGATATTGAACCACTCCGCTGGTCTACACTGTGAACGGGTGTACTGACAATGAAGCCTTCCGCTGGTCTACAATGTGAACGGGTGTACTGACATTGATGCCCTCCGCTGGTCTACACAGTGAATGGGTGGACTGACATTGAAGGCCTCCGCTGGTCTATACTGTGAATGGGTGTACTGACATTGAAGCCCTCTGCTGGTCTACACTGTCTGAACGGGTGTACTGACATTGAAGCCCTCTGCTGGTCTACACTGTGAACGGGCGTACTGACATTGAAGCCCTCTGCTGGTCTACACTGTGTGAATGGGTGTACTGACATTGAAGCCCTCCGCTGGTCTACATTGTGAACGGGTGTACTGACATTGAAGCCCTCCGCTGGTCTACACTGTGAACGGGTGTACTGACATTGAAGCCCTCCGCTGGTCTACACTGTCAACGGGTGTACTGACATTGAAGCCCTCCGCTGGTCAACACTGTGAATGGGTGTACTGACATTGAAGCCCTCCGCTGGTCTAAACTGTGAATGGGTGTACTGACATTGAAGCCCTCCGCTGGTCTACACTGTGTGAATGGGTGTACTGACATTGAAGCCCTCCGCTGGTCTACACTGTGAACGGGTGTACTTACATTGAAGCCCTCCGCTGGCCTACACTGTGAACGGGTGTACTGACATTGAAGCCCTCCGCTGGTCTACACTGTGAACGGGTGTACTGACATTGAAGCCCTCCGCTGGTCTACACTGTGAACGGGTGTACTGACAATGAAGCCCTCCGCTGGTCTACACTGTGAACGGGTGTACTGACATTGAAGCTCTCCGCTGGTCTACAATGTGAACGGGTGTACTGACATTGAAGGCCTCCGCTGGTCAACACTGTGTGAATGGGTGTACTGACATTGAAGCCCTCCGCTGGTCTACACTGTGTGAATGGGTGTACTGACATTGAAGCCCTCCGCTGGTCAACACAGTGAACGGGGGCACTGATATTGAAGCCCTCCGCTGGTCAACACAGTGAACGGTTGTACTGATATTGAAGCCCTCCGCTGGTCAACACTGAGACCGGGTGTACTGACATTGAAGCCCTCCGCTGGTCTACACTGTGAACGGGTGTACTGACATTGAAGCCCTCCGCTGGTCTACACTGTGGATGGGTGTACTGACATTGAAGCCCTCCGCTGGTCTACACTGTGTGACTGGGTGTACTGACATTGAAGCCCTCCGCTCGACTACACTGTAAACGGGTGTACTGACATTGAAGCCCTCCGCTGGTCAACACTGAGAACGGGTGTACTGACATTGAAGCCCTCCGCTGGTCTACACTGTGAACGGCTGTACTGACATTGAAGCCCTCCGCTGGTCTACACTGTGAACCGGTGTACTGACATTGAAGCCCTCCGCTGGTCTACACTGTGAACGGGTGTACTGATATTGAACCCCTCCGCTGGTCTACACTGTGAACGGGTGTACTGACATTGAAGCCCTCCGCTGGTCAACACTGTGAATGGGTGTATTGACATTGAAGCCCTCCGCTGGTCTAAACTGTGAATGGGTGTACTGACATTGAAGCCCTCCGCTGGTCTACACTGTGTGAATGGGTGTACTGACATTGAAGCCCTCCGCTGGTCTACACTGTGAACGGGTGTACTTACATTGAAGCCCTCCGCTGGTCAACACTGTGAACGGGTGTACTGACATTGAAGCCCTCCGCTGGTCTACACTGTGAATGGGTGTACTGACATTGAAGCCCTCCGCTGGCCTACACTGTGAACGGGTGTACTGACATTGAAGCCATCCGCTGGTCTACACTGTGAACGGGTGTACTGACATTGAAGCCCTCCGCTGGTCTACACTGTGAACGGGTGTACTGACAATGAAGCCCTCCGCTGGTCTACACTGTGAACGGGTGTACTGACATTGAAGCTCTCCGCTGGTCTACAATGTGAAAGGGTGTACTGACATTGAAGGCCTCCGCTGGTCAACACTGTGTGAATGGGAGTACTGACATTGAAGCCCTCCGCTGGTCTACACTGTGTGAATGGGTGTACTGACATTGAAGCCCTCCGCTGGTCAACACAGTGAACGGGTGCACTGATATTGAAGCCCTCCGCTGGTCAACACAGTGAACGGTTGTACTGATATTGAAGCCCTCCGCTGGTCAACACTGAGAACGGGTGTACTGACATTGAAGCCCTCCGCTGGTCTAGACTGTGAACGGGTGTACTGACATTGAAGCCCTCCGCTGGTCTACACTGTGGATGGGTGTACTGACATTGAAGCCCTCCGCTGGTCTACACTGTGTGACTGGGTGTACTGACATTGAAGCCCTCCACTGGTCTACACTGTGAATGGGTGTACTGACATTGAAGCCCTCCGCTGGTCTACACTGCGAACGGGTGTACTGACATTGAAGCCCTCCGCTGGTCAACACTGTGTGAATGGGTGTACTGACATTGAAGCCCTCCGCTGGTCTACACTGTGTGAATGGGTGTACTGACATTGAAGCCCTCCGCTGGTCTACACTGTGAACGGGTGTACTGACATTGAAGCCCTCCGCTCGACTACACTGTGAACGGGTGTACTGACATTGAAGCCCTCCGCTGGTCAACACTGAGAACGGGTGTACTGACATTGAAGCCCTCCGCTGGTCTACACTGTGAACGGGTGTACTGACATTGAAGCCCTCCGCTGGTCTACACTGTGAACCGGTGTACTGACATTGAAGCCCTCCGCTGGTCTACACTGTGAACTGGTGTACTGATATTGAACCCCTCCGCTGGTCTACACTGTGAACGGGTGTACTGACAATGAAGCCCTCCGCTGGTCTACAATGTGAACGGGTGTACTGACATTGATGCCCTCCGCTGGTCTACACTGTGAATGGGTGTACTGACATTGAAGCCCTCCGCTGGTCTATACTGTGAATGGGTGTACTGACATTGAAGCCCTCTGCTGGTCTACACTGTCTGAACGGGTGTACTGACATTGAAGCCCTCTGCTGGTCTACACTGTGAACGGGCGTACTGACATTGAAGCCCTCCGCTGGTCTACACTGTGAACGGGTGTACTGACATTGAAGCCCTCCGCTGGTCTACACTGTCAACGGGTGTACTGACATTGAAGCCCTCCGCTGGTCAACACTGTGATTGGGTGTATTGACATTGAAGCCCTCCGCTGGTCTAAACTGTGAATGGGTGTACTGACATTGAAGCCCTCCGCTGGTCTACACTGTGTGAATGGGTGTACTGACATTGAAGCCCTCCGCTGGTCTGCACTGTGAACGGGTGTACTTACATTGAAGCCCTCCGCAGGTCAACACTGTGAACGGGTGTACTGACATTGAAGCCCTCCGCTGGTCTACACTGTGAATGGGTGTACAGACATTGAAGCCCTCCGCTCGCCTACACTGTGAACGGGTGTATTGACATTGAAGCCATCCGCTGGTCTACACTGTGAACGGGTGTACTGACATTGAAGCCCTCCGCTAGTCTACACTGTGAACGGGTGTACTGACAATGAAGCCCTCCGCTGGTCTACACTGTGAACGGGTGTACTGACATTGAAGCTCTCCGCTGGTCTACAATGTGAACGGGTGTACTGACATTGAAGGCCTCCGCTGGTCAACACTGTGTGAATGGGAGTACTGACATTGAAGCCCTCCGCTGGTCTATATGTGAATGGGTGTACTGACATTGAAGCCCTCTGCTGGTCTACACTGTCTGAACGGGTGTACTGACATTGAAGCCCTCTGCTGGTCTACACTGTGAACGGGCGTACTGACATTGAAGCCCTCCGCTGGTCTACACTATGAACGGGTGTACTGACATTGAAGCCCTCCGCTGGTCTACACTGTCAACGGGTGTACTGACATTGAAGCCCTCCGCTGGTCAACACTGTGAATGGGTGTATTGACATTGAAGCCCTCCGCTGGTCTAAACTGTGAATGGGTGTACTGACATTGAAGCCCTCCGCTGGTCTACACTGTGTGAATGGGTGTACTGACATTGAAGCCCTCCGCTGGTCTACACTGTGAACGGGTGTACTTACATTGAAGCCCTCCGCTGGTCAACACTGTGAACGGGTGTACTGACATTGAAGCCCTCCGCTGGTCTACACTGTGAATGGGTGTACTGACATTGAAGCCCTCCGCTGGCCTACACTGTGAACGGGTGTACTGACATTGAAGCCATCCGCTGGTCTACACTGTGAACGGGTGTACTGACAATGAAGCCCTCCGCTGGTCTACACTGTGAACGGGTGTACTGACATTGAAGCTCTCCGCTGGTCTACAATGTGAACGGGTGTACTGACATTGAGGGCCTCCGCTGGTCAACACTGTGTGAATGGGAGTACTGACATTGAAGCCATCCGCTGGTCTACACTGTGTGAATGGGTGTACTGACATTGAAGCCCTCCGCTGGTCAACACAGTGAACGGGTGCACTGATATTGAAGCCTCCGCTGGTCAACACAGTGAACGGTTGTACTGATATTGAAGCCCTCCGCTGGTCAACACTGAGAACGGTTGTACTGACATTGAAGCCCTCCGCTGGTCTAGACTGTGAACGGGTGTACTAACATTGAAGCCCTCCGCTGGTCTACACTGTGGATGGGTGTACTGACATTGAAGCCCTCCGCTGGTCTACACTGTGTGACTGGGTGTACTGACATTGAAGCCCTCCACTGGTCTACACTGTGAATGGGTGTACTGACATTGAAGCCCTCCGCTGGTCTACACTGCGAACGGGTGTACTGACATTGAAGCCCTCCGCTGGTCAACACTGTGTGAATGGGTGTACTGACATTGAAGCCCTCCGCTGGTCTACACTGTGTGAATGGGTGTACTGACATTGAAGCCCTCCGCTGGTCTACACTGTGAACGGGTGTACTGACATTGAAGCCCTCCGCTGGTCAACACAGTGAACGGGTGCACTGATATTGAAGCCTCCGCTGGTCAACACAGTGAACGGTTGTACTGATATTGAAGCCCTCCGCTGGTCAACACTGAGAACGGTTGTACTGACATTGAAGCCCTCCGCTGGTCTAGACTGTGAACGGGTGTACTGACATTGAAGCCCTCCGCTGGTCTACACTGTGGATGGGTGTACTGACATTGAAGCCCTCCGCTGGTCTACACTGTGTGACTGGGTGTACTGACATTGAAGCCCTCCACTGGTCTACACTGTGAATGGGTGTACTGACATTGAAGCCCTCCGCTGGTCTACACTGCGAACGGGTGTACTGACATTGAAGCCCTCCGCTGGTCAACACTGTGTGAATGGGTGTACTGACATTGAAGCCCTCCGCTGGTCTACACTGTGTGAATGGGTGTACTGACATTGAAGCCCTCCGCTGGTCTACACTGTGAACGGGTGTACTGACATTGAAGCCCTCCGCTCGACTACACTGTGAACGGGTGTACTGACATTGAAGCCCTCCGCTGGTCAACACTGAGAACGGGTGTACTGACATTGAAGCCCTCCGCTGGTCTACACTGTGAACGGCTGTACTGACATTGAAGCCCTCCGCTGGTCTACACTGTGAACCGGTGTACTGACATTGAAGCCCTCCGCTGGTCTACACTGTGAACGGTTGTACTGATATTGAACCCCTCCGCTGGTCTACACTGTGAACGGGTGTACTGACAATGAAGCCCTCCGCTGGTCTACACTGTGTGAATGGGTGTACTGACATTGAAGCCCTCCGCTGGTCTACACTGTGAACGGGTGTACTTACATTGAAGCCCTCCGCTGGTCAACACTGTGAACGTGTGTACTGACATTGAAGCCCTCCGCTGGTCTACACTGTGAATGGGTGTACTGACATTGAAGCCCTCCGCTGGCCTACACAGTGAACGGGTGCACTGATATTGAAGCCCTCCGCTGGTCAACACAGTGAACGGTTGTACTGATATTGAAGCCCTCCGCTGGTCAACACTGAGAACGGGTGTACTGACATTGAAGCCCTCCGCTGGTCTAGACTGTGAACGGGTGTACTGACATTGAAGCCCTCCGCTGGTCTACACTGTGGATGGGTGTACTGACATTGAAGCCCTCCGCTGGTCTACACTGTGTGACTGGGTGTACTGACATTGAAGCCCTCCACTGGTCTACACTGTGAATGGGTGTACTGACATTGAAGCCCTCCGCTGGTCTACACTGCGAACGGGTGTACTGACACTGAAGCCCTCCGCTGGTCAACACTGAGAACGGGTGTACTGACATTGAAGCCCTCCGCTCGACTACACTGTGAACGGGTGTACTGACATTGAAGCCCTCCGCTGGTCAACACTGAGAACGGGTGTACTGACATTGAAGCCCTCCGCTGGTCTACACTGTGAACGGCTGTACTGACATTGAAGCCCTCCGCTGGTCTACACTGTGAACCGGTGTACTGACATTGAAGCCCTCCGCTGGTCTACACTGTGAACGGTTGTACTGATATTGAACCCCTCCGCTGGTCTACACTGTGAACGGGTGTACTGACAATGAAGCCCTCCGCTGGTCTACACTGTGTGAATGGGTGTACTGACATTGAAGCCCTCCGCTGGTCTACACTGTGAACGGGTGTACTTACATTGAAGCCCTCCGCTGGTCAACACTGTGAACGTGTGTACTGACATTGAAGCCCTCCGCTGGTCTACACTGTGAATGGGTGTACTGACATTGAAGCCCTCCGCTGGCCTACACAGTGAACGGGTGCACTGATATTGAAGCCCTCCGCTGGTCAACACAGTGAACGGTTGTACTGATATTGAAGCCCTCCGCTGGTCAACACTGAGAACGGGTGTACTGACATTGAAGCCCTCCGCTGGTCTAGACTGTGAACGGGTGTACTGACATTGAAGCCCTCCGCTGGTCTACACTGTGGATGGGTGTACTGACATTGAAGCCCTCCGCTGGTCTACACTGTGTGACTGGGTGTACTGACATTGAAGCCCTCCACTGGTCTACACTGTGAATGGGTGTACTGACATTGAAGCCCTCCGCTGGTCTACACTGTGAACCGGTGTACTGACATTGAAGCCCTCCGCTGGTCTACACTGTGAACGGTTGTACTGATATTGAACCCCTCCGCTGGTCTACACTGTGAACGGGTGTACTGACAATGAAGCCCTCCGCTGGTCTACACTGTGTGAATGGGTGTACTGACATTGAAGCCCTCCGCTGGTCTACACTGTGAACGGGTGTACTTACATTGAAGCCCTCCGCTGGTCAACACTGTGAACGTGTGTACTGACATTGAAGCCCTCCGCTGGTCTACACTGTGAATGGGTGTACTGACATTGAAGCCCTCCGCTGGCCTACACAGTGAACGGGTGCACTGATATTGAAGCCCTCCGCTGGTCAACACAGTGAACGGTTGTACTGATATTGAAGCCCTCCGCTGGTCAACACTGAGAACGGGTGTACTGACATTGAAGCCCTCCGCTGGTCTAGACTGTGAACGGGTGTACTGACATTGAAGCCCTCCGCTGGTCTACACTGTGGATGGGTGTACTGACATTGAAGCCCTCCGCTGGTCTACACTGTGTGACTGGGTGTACTGACATTGAAGCCCTCCACTGGTCTACACTGTGAATGGGTGTACTGACATTGAAGCCCTCCGCTGGTCTACACTGCGAACGGGTGTACTGACATTGAAGCCCTCCGCTGGTCAACACTGTGTGAATGGGTGTACTGACATTGAAGCCCTCCGCTGGTCTACACTGTGTGAATGGGTGTACTGACATTGAAGCCCTCCGCTGGTCTACACTGTGAACGGGTGTACTGACATTGAAGCCCTCCGCTCGACTACACTGTGAACGGGTGTACTGACATTGAAGCCCTCCGCTGGTCAACACTGAGAACGGGTGTACTGACATTGAAGCCCTCCGCTGGTCTACACTGTGAACGGGTGTACTGACATTGAAGCCCTCCGCTGGTCTACACTGTGAACCGGTGTACTGACATTGAAGCCCTCCGCTGGTCTACACTGTGAACGGGTGTACTGATATTGAACCCCTCCGCTGGTCTACACTGTGAACGGGTGTACTGACAATGAAGCCCTCCGCTGGTCTACAATGTGAACGGGTGTACTGACATTGATGCCCTCCGCTGGTCTACACTGTGAATGGGTGTACTGACATTGAAGCCCTCCGCTGGTCTATACTGTGAATGGGTGTACTGACATTGAAGCCCTCTGCTGGTCTACACTGTCTGAACGGGTGTACTGACATTGAAGCCCTCTGCTGGTCTACACTGTGAACGGGCGTACTGACATTGAAGCCCTCCGCTGGTCTACACTGTGAACGGGTGTACTGACATTGAAGCCCTCCGCTGGTCTACACTGTCAACGGGTGTACTGACATTGAAGCCCTCCGCTTGTCAACACTGTGATTGGGTGTATTGACATTGAAGCCCTCCGCTGGTCTAAACTGTGAATGGGTGTACTGACATTGAAGCCCTCCGCTGGTCTACACTGTGTGAATGGGTGTACTGACATTGAAGCCCTCCGCTGGTCTGCACTGTGAACGGGTGTACTTACATTGAAGCCCTCCGCTGGTCAACACTGTGAACGGGTGTACTGACATTGAAGCCCTCCGCTGGTCTACACTGTGAATGGGTGTACTGACATTGAAGCCCTCCGCTGGCCTACACTGTGAACGGGTGTACTGACATTGAAGCCATCCGCTGGTCTACACTGTGAACGGGTGTACTGACATTGAAGCCCTCCGCTAGTCTACACTGTGAACGGGTGTACTGACAATGAAGCCCTCCGCTGGTCTACACTGTGAACGGGTGTACTGACATTGAAGCTCTCCGCTGGTCTACAATGTGAACGTGTGTACTGACATTGAATGCCTCCGCTGGTCAACACTGTGTGAATGGGAGTACTGACATTGAAGCCCTCCGCTGGTCTATACTGTGAATGGGTGTACTGACATTGAAGCCCTCTGCTGGTCTACACTGTCTGAACGGGTGTACTGACATTGAAGCCCTCTGCTGGTCTACACTGTGAACGGGCGTACTGACATTGAAGCCCTCCGCTGGTCTACACTGTGAACGGGTGTACTGACATTGAAGCCCTCCGCTGGTCTACACTGTCAACGGGTGTACTGACATTGAAGCCCTCCGCTGGTCAACACTGTGAATGGGTGTATTGACATTGAAGCCCTCCGCTGGTCTAAACTGTGAATGGGTGTACTGACATTGAAGCCCTCCGCTGGTCTACACTGTGTGAATGGGTGTACTGACATTGAAGCCCTCCGCTGGTCTACACTGTGAACGGGTGTACTTACATTGAAGCCCTCCGCTGGTCAACACTGTGAACGGGTGTACTGACATTGAAGCCCTCCGCTGGTCTACACTGTGAATGGGTGTACTGACATTGAAGCCCTCCGCTGGCCTACACTGTGAACGGGTGTACTGACATTGAAGCCATCCGCTGGTCTACACTGTGAACGGGTGTACTGACATTGAAGCCCTCCGCTGGTCTACACTGTGAACGGGTGTACTGACAATGAAGCCCTCCGCTGGTCTACACTGTGAACGGGTGTACTGACATTGAAGCTCTCCGCTGGTCTACAATGTGAACGGGTGTACTGACATTGAAGGCCTCCGCTGGTCAACACTGTGTGAATGGGAGTACTGACATTGAAGCCATCCGCTGGTCTACACTGTGTGAATGGGTGTACTGACATTGAAGCCCTCCGCTGGTCAACACAGTGAACGGGTGCACTGATATTGAAGCCTCCGCTGGTCAACACAGTGAACGGTTGTACTGATATTGAAGCCCTCCGCTGGTCAACACTGAGAACGGTTGTACTGACATTGAAGCCCTCCGCTGGTCTAGACTGTGAACGGGTGTACTGACATTGAAGCCCTCCGCTGGTCTACACTGTGGATGGGTGTACTGACATTGAAGCCCTCCGCTGGTCTACACTGTGTGACTGGGTGTACTGACATTGAAGCCCTCCACTGGTCTACACTGTGAATGGGTGTACTGACATTGAAGCCCTCCGCTGGTCTACACTGCGAACGGGTGTACTGACATTGAAGCCCTCCGCTGGTCAACACTGTGTGAATGGGTGTACTGACATTGAAGCCCTCGGCTGGTCTACACTGTGTGAATGGGTGTACTGACATTGAAGCCCTCCGCTGGTCTACACTGTGAACGGGTGTACTGACATTGAAGCCCTCCGCTCGACTACACTGTGAACGGGTGTACTGACATTGAAGCCCTCCGCTGGTCAACACTGAGAACAGGTGTACTGACATTGAAGCCCTCCGCTGGTCTACACTGTGAACGGCTGTACTGACATTGAAGCCCTCCGCTGGTCTACACTGTGAACCGGTGTACTGACATTGAAGCCCTCCGCTGGTCTACACTGTGAACGGGTGTACTGATATTGAACCCCTCCGCTGGTCTACACTGTGAACGGGTGTACTGACAATGAAGCCCTCCGCTGGTCTACACTGTGTGAATGGGTGTACTGACATTGAAGCCCTCCGCTGGTCTACACTGTGAACGGGTGTACTTACATTGAAGCCCTCCGCTGGTCAACACTGTGAACGTGTGTACTGACATTGAAGCCCTCCGCTGGTCTACACTGTGAATGGGTGTACTGACATTGAAGCCCTCCGCTGGCCTACACTGTGAACGGGTGTACTGACATTGAAGCCATCCGCTGGTCTACACTGTGAACGGGTGTACTGACATTGAAGCCCTCCGCTGGTCTACACTGTGAACGGGTGTACTGACAATGAAGCCCTCCGCTGGTCTACACTGTGAACGGGTGTACTGACATTGAAGCTCTCCGCTGGTCTACAATGTGAACGGGTGTACTGACATTGAAGGCCTCCGCTGGTCAACACTGTGTGAATGGGAGTACTGACATTGAAGCCAACCGCTGGTCTACACTGTGTGAATGGGTGTACTGACATTGAAGCCCTCCGCTGGTCAACACAGTGAACGGGTGCACTGATATTGAAGCCTCCGCTGGTCAACACAGTGAACGGTTGTACTGATATTGAAGCCCTCCGCTGGTCAACACTGAGAACGGGTGTACTGACATTGAAGCCCTCCGCTGGTCTAGACTGTGAACGGGTGTACTGACATTGAAGCCCTCCGCTGGTCTACACTGTGGATGGGTGTACTGACATTGAAGCCCTCCGCTGGTCTACACTGTGTGACTGGGTGTACTGACATTGAAGCCCTCCACTGGTCTACACTGTGAATGGGTGTACTGACATTGAAGCCCTCCGCTGGTCTACACTGCGAACGGGTGTACTGACATTGAAGCCCTCCGCTGGTCAACACTGTGTGAATGGGTGTACTGACATTGAAGCCCTCCGCTGGTCTACACTGTGTGAATGGGTGTACTGACATTGAAGCCCTCCGCTGGTCTACACTGTGAACGGGTGTACTGACATTGAAGCCCTCCGCTCGACTACACTGTGAACGGGTGTACTGACATTGAAGCCCTCGGCTGGTCTACACTGTGTGAATGGGTGTACTGACATTGAAGCCCTCCGCTGGTCTACACTGTGAACGGGTGTACTGACATTGAAGCCCTCCGCTCGACTACACTGTGAACGGGTGTACTGACATTGAAGCCCTCCGCTGGTCAACACTGAGAACAGGTGTACTGACATTGAAGCCCTCCGCTGGTCTACACTGTGAACGGCTGTACTGACATTGAAGCCCTCCGCTGGTCTACACTGTGAACCGGTGTACTGACATTGAAGCCCTCCGCTGGTCTACACTGTGAACGGGTGTACTGATATTGAACCCCTCCGCTGGTCTACACTGTGAACGGGTGTACTGACAATGAAGCCCTCCGCTGGTCTACACTGTGTGAATGGGTGTACTGACATTGAAGCCCTCCGCTGGTCTACACTGTGAACGGGTGTACTTACATTGAAGCCCTCCGCTGGTCAACACTGTGAACGTGTGTACTGACATTGAAGCCCTCCGCTGGTCTACACTGTGAATGGGTGTACTGACATTGAAGCCCTCCGCTGGCCTACACTGTGAACGGGTGTACTGACATTGAAGCCATCCGCTGGTCTACACTGTGAACGGGTGTACTGACATTGAAGCCCTCCGCTGGTCTACACTGTGAACGGGTGTACTGACAATGAAGCCCTCCGCTGGTCTACACTGTGAACGGGTGTACTGACATTGAAGCTCTCCGCTGGTCTACAATGTGAACGGGTGTACTGACATTGAAGGCCTCCGCTGGTCAACACTGTGTGAATGGGAGTACTGACATTGAAGCCAACCGCTGGTCTACACTGTGTGAATGGGTGTACTGACATTGAAGCCCTCCGCTGGTCAACACAGTGAACGGGTGCACTGATATTGAAGCCTCCGCTGGTCAACACAGTGAACGGTTGTACTGATATTGAAGCCCTCCGCTGGTCAACACTGAGAACGGGTGTACTGACATTGAAGCCCTCCGCTGGTCTAGACTGTGAACGGGTGTACTGACATTGAAGCCCTCCGCTGGTCTACACTGTGGATGGGTGTACTGACATTGAAGCCCTCCGCTGGTCTACACTGTGTGACTGGGTGTACTGACATTGAAGCCCTCCACTGGTCTACACTGTGAATGGGTGTACTGACATTGAAGCCCTCCGCTGGTCTACACTGCGAACGGGTGTACTGACATTGAAGCCCTCCGCTGGTCAACACTGTGTGAATGGGTGTACTGACATTGAAGCCCTCCGCTGGTCTACACTGTGTGAATGGGTGTACTGACATTGAAGCCCTCCGCTGGTCTACACTGTGAACGGGTGTACTGACATTGAAGCCCTCCGCTCGACTACACTGTGAACGGGTGTACTGAAATTGAAGCCCTCCGCTGGTCAACACTGAGAACGGGTGTACTGACATTGAAGCCCTCCGCTGGTCTACACTGTGAACGGGTGTACTGACATTGAAGCCCTCCGCTGGTCTACACTGTGAACCGGTGTACTGACATTGAAGCCCTCCGCTGGTCTACACTGTGAACGGGTGTACTGATATTGAACCCCTCCGCTGGTCTACACTGTGAACGGGTGTACTGACAATGAAGCCCTCCGCTGATCTACAATGTGAACGGGTGTACTGACATTGATGCCCTCCGCTGGTCTACACTGTGAATGGGTGTACTGACATTGAAGCCCTCTGCTTGTCTACACTGTCTGAACGGGTGTACTGACATTGAAGCCCTCTGCTGGTCTACACTGTGAACGGGCGTACTGACATTGAAGCCCTCCGCTGGTCTACACTGTGAACGGGTGTACCGATATTGAAGCCCTCCGCTGGTCAACACTGAGAACGGGTGTACTGACATTGAAGCCCTCCGCTGGTCTACACTGTGAACGGGTGTACTGACATTGAAGCCCTCCGCTGGTCTACACTGTGAACGAGTGTACTGACATTGAAGCCCTCCGCTGGTCTACACTGTGAACGGGAGTACTGACATTGAAGCTCTCCGCTGGTCTACAATGTGAACGGGTGTACTGACATTGAAGCCCTCCGCTGGTCAACACTGTGTGAATGGGTGTACTGACATTGAAGCCCTCCGCTGGTCTACACTGTGAACGGGTGTACTGACATTGAAGCCCTCCGCTCGACTACACTGTGAACGGGTGTACTGACATTGAAGCCCTCCGCTGGTCAACACTGAGAACGGGTGTACTGACATTGAAGCCCTCCGCTGGTCTACACTGTGAACGGGTGTACTGACATTGAAGCCCTCCGCTGGTCTACACTGTGAACCGGTGTACTGACATTGAAGCCCTCCGCTGGTCTACACTGTGAACGGGTGTACTGATATTGAACCCCTCCGCTGGTCTACACTGTGAACGGGTGTACTGACAATGAAGCCCTCCGCTGGTCTACAATGTGAACGGGTGTACTGACATTGATGCCCTCCGCTGGTCTACACTGTGAATGGGTGTACTGACATTGAAGCCCTCCGCTGGTCTATACTGTGAATGGGTGTACTGACATTGAAGCCCTCTGCTGGTCTACACTGTCTGAACGGGTGTACTGACATTGAAGCCCTCTGCTGGTCTACACTGTGAACGGGCGTACTGACATTGAAGCCCTCCGCTGGTCTACACTGTGAACGGGTGTACTGACATTGAAGCCCTCCGCTGGTCTACACTGTCAACGGGTGTACTGACATTGAAGCCCTCCGCTGGTCAACACTGTGATTGGGTGTATTGACATTGAAGCCCTCCGCTGGTCTAAACTGTGAATGGGTGTACTGACATTGAAGCCCTCCGCTGGTCTACACTGTGTGAATGGGTGTACTGACATTGAAGCCCTCCGCTGGTCTGCACTGTGAACGGGTGTACTTACATTGAAGCCCTCCGCTGGTCAACACTGTGAACGGGTGTACTGACATTGAAGCCCTCCGCTGGTCTACACTGTGAATGGGTGTACTGACATTGAAGCCCTCCGCTGGCCTACACTGTGAACGGGTGTACTGACATTGAAGCCATCCGCTGGTATACACTGTGAACGGGTGTACTGACATTGAAGCCCTCCGCTAGTCTACACTGTGAACGGGTGTACTGACAATGAAGCCCTCCGCTGGTCTACAGTGTGAACGGGTGTACTGACATTGAAGCTCTCCGCTGGTCTACAATGTGAACGGGTGTACTGACATTGAATGCCTCCGCTGGTCAACACTGTGTGAATGGGAGTACTGACATTGAAGCCCTCCGCTGGTCTATACTGTGAATGGGTGTACTGACATTGAAGCCCTCTGCTGGTCTACACTGTCTGAACGGGTGTACTGACATTGAAGCCCTCTGCTGGTCTACACTGTGAACGGGCGTACTGACATTGAAGCCCTCCGCTGGTCTACACTGTGAACGGGTGTACTGACATTGAAGCCCTCCGCTGGTCTACACTGTCAACGGGTGTACTGACATTGAAGCCCTCCGCTGGTCAACACTGTGAATGGGTGTATTGACATTGAAGCCCTCCGCTGGTCTAAACTGTGAATGGGTGTACTGACATTGAAGCCCTCCGCTGTTCTACACTGTGTGAATGGGTGTACTGACATTGAAGCCCTCCGCTGGTCTACACTGTGAACGGGTGTACTTACATTGAAGCCCTCCGCTGGTCAACACTGTGAACGGGTGTACTGACATTGAAGCCCTCCGCTGGTCTACACTGTGAATGGGTGTACTGACATTGAAGCCCTCCGCTGGCCTACACTGTGAACGGGTGTACTGACATTAAAGCCATCCGCTGGTCTACACTGTGAACGGGTGTACTGACATTGAAGCCCTCCGCTGGTCTACACTGTGAACGGGTGTACTGACAATGAAGCCCTCCGCTGGTGTACACTGTGAACGGGTGTACTGACATTGAAGCTCTCCGCTGGTCTACAATGTGAACGGGTGTACTGACATTGAAGGCCTCCGCTGGTCAAAACTGTGTGAATGGGAGTACTGACATTGAAGCCATCCGCTGGTCTACACTGTGTGAATGGGTGTACTGACATTGAAGCCCTCCGCTGGTCAACACAGTGAACGGGTGCACTGATATTGAAGCCTCCGCTGGTCAACACAGTGAACGGTTGTACTGATATTGAAGCCCTCCGCTGGTCAACACTGAGAACGGTTGTACTGACATTGAAGCCCTCCGCTGGTCTAGACTGTGAACGGGTGTACTGACATTGAAGCCCTCCGCTGGTCTACACTGTGGATGGGTGTACTGACATTGAAGTCCTCCGCTGGTCTACACTGTGTGACTGGGTGTACTGACATTGAAGCCCTCCACTGGTCTACACTGTGAATGGGTGTACTGACATTGAAGCCCTCCGCTGGTCTACACTGCGAACGGGTGTACTGACATTGAAGCCCTCCGCTGGTCAACACTGTGTGAATGGGTGTACTGACATTGAAGCCCTCCGCTGGTCTACACTGTGTGAATGGGTGTACTGACATTGAAGCCCTCCGCTGGTCTACACTGTGAACGGGTGTACTGACATTGAAGCCCTCCGCTCGACTACACTGTGAACGGGTGTACTGACATTGAAGCCCTCCGCTGGTCAACACTGAGAACAGGTGTACTGACATTGAAGCCCTCCGCTGGTCTACACTGTGAACGGCTGTACTGACATTGAAGCCCTCCGCTGGTCTACACTGTGAACCGGTGTACTGACATTGAAGCCCTCCGCTGGTCTACACTGTGAACGGGTGTACTGATATTGAACCCCTCCGCTGGTCTACACTGTGAACGGGTGTACTGACAATGAAGCCCTCCGCTGGTCTACACTGTGTGAATGGGTGTACTGACATTGAAGCCCTCCGCTGGTCTACACTGTGAACGGGTGTACTTACATTGAAGCCCTCCGCTGGTCAACACTGTGAACGTGTGTACTGACATTGAAGCCCTCCGCTGGTCTACACTGTGAATGGGTGTACTGACATTGAAGCCCTCCGCTGGCCTACCCTGTGAACGGGTGTACTGACATTGAAGCCATCCGCTGGTCTACACTGTGAACGGGTGTACTGACATTGAAGCCCTCCGCTGGTCTACACTGTGAACGGGTGTACTGACAATGAAGCCCTCCGCTGGTCTACACTGTGAACGGGTGTACTGACATTGAAGCTCTCCGCTGGTCTACAATGTGAACGGGTGTACTGACATTGAAGGCCTTTGCTGGTCAACACTGTGTGAATGGGAGTACTGACATTGAAGCCATCCGCTGGTCTACACTGTGTGAATGGGTGTACTGACATTGAAGCCCTCCGCGGGTCAACACAGTGAACGGGTGCACTGATATTGAAGCCTCCGCTGGTCAACACAGTGAACGGTTGTACTGATATTGAAGCCCTCCGCTGGTCAACACTGAGAACGGGTGTACTGACATTGAAGCCCTCCGCTGGTCTAGACTGTGAACGGGTGTACTGACATTGAAGCCCTCCGCTGGTCTACACTGTGGATGGGTGTACTGACATTGAAGCCCTCCGCTGGTCTACACTGTGTGACTGGGTGTACTGACATTGAAGCCCTCCACTGGTCTACACTGTGAATGGGTGTACTGACATTGAAGCCCTCCGCTGGTCTACACTGCGAACGGGTGTACTGACATTGAAGCCCTCCGCTGGTCAACACTGTGTGAATGGGTGTACTGACATTGAAGCCCTCCGCTGGTCTACACTGTGTGAATGGGTGTACTGACATTGAAGCCCTCCGCTGGTCTACACTGTGAACGGGTGTACTGACATTGAAGCCCTCCGCTCGACTACACTGTGAACGGGTGTACTGACATTGAAGCCCTCCGCTGGTCAACACTGAGAACGGGTGTACTGACATTGAAGCCCTCCGCTGGTCTACACTGTGAACGGGTGTACTGACATTGAAGCCCTCCGCTGGTCTACACTGTGAACCGGTGTACTGACATTGAAGCCCTCCGCTGGTCTACACTGTGAACGGGTGTACTGATATTGAACCCCTCCGCTGGTCTACACTGTGAACGGGTGTACTGACAATGAAGCCCTCCGCTGATCTACAATGTGAACGGGTGTACTGACATTGATGCCCTCCGCTGGTCTACACTGTGAATGGGTGTACTGACATTGAAGCCCTCTGCTGGTCTACACTGTCTGAACGGGTGTACTGACATTGAAGCCCTCTGCTGGTCTACACTGTGAACGGGCGTACTGACATTGAAGCCCTCCGCTGGTCTACACTGTGAACGGGTGTACCGATATTGAAGCCCTCCGCTGGTCAACACTGAGAACGGGTGTACTGACATTGAAGCCCTCCGCTGGTCTACACTGTGAACGGGTGTACTGACATTGAAGCCCTCCGCTGGTCTACACTGTGAACGAGTGTACTGACATTGAAGCCCTCCGCTGGTCTACACTGTGAACGGGAGTACTGACATTGAAGCTCTCCGCTGGTCTACAATGTGAACGGGTGTACTGACATTGAAGGCCTCCGCTGGTCAACACTGTGTGAATGGGTGTACAGACATTGAAGCCGTCCGCTGGTCTACACTGTGTGAACGGGTGTACTGACATTGAAGCCCTCCGCTGGTCAACACTGTGAACGGGTGTACTGACATTGAAGCCCTCCGCTGGTCTACACTGTGAACGGGTGTACTGACATTGAAGCCCTCCGCTGGTCTACACTGTGAACGGGTGTACTGACATTGAAGCCCTCCGCTGGTCTACACTGTGAACGGGTGTACTGACACTGAAGCTCTCCGCTGGTCTACAATGTGAACGGCTGTACTGACATTGAAGGCCTCCGCTGGTCAACACTCTGTGAATGGGTGTACTGACATTGAAGCCCTCCGCTGGTCAACACAGTGAACGGGTGTACTGATATTGAAGCCCTCCGCTGGTCAACACTGAGAACGGGTGTACTGACATTGAAGCCCTAGGCTGGTCTACAATGTGAACGGGTGTACTGACATTGAAGCCCTCTGCTGGTCAACACAGTGAACGGGTGTACTGATATTGAAGCCCTCCGCTGGTCAACACTGAGAACGGGTGTACTGACATTGAAGCCCTCCGCTGGTCTACACTGTGAACGGGTGTACTGACATTGAAGCCCTCCGCTGGTCTACACTGTGAACCGGTGTACTGACATTGAAGCCCTCCGCTGGTCTACACTGTGAACGGGTGTACTGATATTGAACCACTCCGCTGGTCTACACTGTGAACGGGTGTACTGACAATGAAGCCCTCCGCTGGTCTACAATGTGAACGGGTGTACTGACATTGATGCCCTCCGCTGGTCTACACAGTGAATGGGTGGACTGACATTGAAGGCCTCCGCTGGTCTATACTGTGAATGGGTGTACTGACATTGAAGCCCTCTGCTGGTCTACACTGTCAGAACGGGTGTACTGACATTGAAGCCCTCTGCTGGTCTACACTGTGAACGGGCGTACTGACATTGAAGCCCTCTGCTGGTCTACACTGTGTGAATGGGTGTACTGACATTGAAGCCCTCCGCTGGTCTACATTGTGAACGGGTGTACTGACATTGAAGCCCTCCGCTGGTCTACACTGTGAACGGGTGTACTGACATTGAAGCCCTCCGCTGGTCTACACTGTCAACGGGTGTACTGACATTGAAGCCCTCCGCTGGTCAACACTGTGAATGGGTGTACTGACATTGAAGCCCTCCGCTGGTCTAAACTGTGAATGGGTGTACTGACATTGAAGCCCTCCGCTGGTCTACACTGTGTGAATGGGTGTACTGACATTGAAGCCCTCCGCTGGTCTACACTGTGAACGGGTGTACTTACATTGAAGCCCTCCGCTGGCCTACACTGTGTACGGGTGTACTGACATTGAAGCCCTCCGCTGGTCTACACTGTGAACGGGTGTACTGACATTGAAGCCCTCCGCTGGTCTACACTGTGAACGGGTGTACTGACAATGAAGCCCTCCGCTGGTCTACACTGTGAACGGGTGTACTGACATTGAAGCTCTCCGCTGGTCTACAATGTGAACGGGTGTACTGACATTGAAGGCCTCCGCTGGTCAACACTGTGTGAATGGGTGTACTGACATTGAAGCCCTCCGCTGGTCTACACTGTGTGAATGGGTGTACTGACATTGAAGCCCTCCGCTGGTCAACACAGTGAACGGGGGCACTGATATTGAAGCCCTCCGCTGGTCAACACAGTGAACGGTTGTACTGATATTGAAGCCCTCCGCTGGTCAACACTGAGACCGGGTGTACTGACATTGAAGCCCTCCGCTGGTCTACACTGTGAACGGGTGTACTGACATTGAAGCCCTCCGCTGGTCTACACTGTGGATGGGTGTACTGACATTGAAGCCCTCCGCTGGTCTACACTGTGTGACTGGGTGTACTGACATTGAAGCCCTCCACTGGTCTACACTGTGAACGGGTGTACTGACATTGAAGCCCTCCGCTGGTCTACACTGCGAACGGGTGTACTGACATTGAAGCCCTCCGCTGGTCAACACTGTGTGAATGGGTGTACTGACACTGAAGCCCTCCGCTGGTCTACACTGTGTGAATGGGTGTACTGACATTGAAGCCCTCCGCTGGTCTACACTGTGAACGGGTGTACTGACATTGAAGCCCTCCGCTCGACTACACTGTGAACGGGTGTACTGACATTGAAGCCCTCCGCTGGTCAACACTGTGAACGGGTGTACTGACATTGAAGCCGTCCGCTGGTCTACACTGTGTGAACGGGTGTACTGACATTGAAGCCCTCCGCTGGTCAACACTGTGAACGGGTGTACTGACATTGAAGCCCTCCGCTGGTCTACACTGTGAACGGGTGTACTGATATTGAAGCCCTCCGCTGGTCTACACTGTGAACGGGTGTACTGACATTGAAGCCCTCCGCTGGTCTACACTGTGAACGGGTGTACTGACACTGAAGCTCTCCGCTGGTCTACAATGTGAACGGGTCTACTGACATTGAAGGCCTCCGCTGGTCAACACTGTGTGAATGGGTGTACTGACATTGAAGCCCTCCGCTGGTCAACACTCTGTGAATGGGTGTACTGACATTGAAGCCCTCCGCTGGTCAACACAGTGAACGGGTGTTCTGATATTGAAGCCCTCCGCTGGTCAACACTGAGAACGGGTGTACTGACATTGAAGTCCTCCGCTGGTCTACAATGTGAACGGGTGTACTGACATTGAAGGCCTCCGCTGGTCAACACTGTGTGAATGGGTGTACTGACATTGAAGCCGTCCGCTGGTCTACACTGTGTGAACGGGTGTACTGACATTGAAGCCCTCCGCTGGTCAACACTGTGAACGGGTGTACTGACATTGAAGCCCTCCGCTGGTCTACACTGTGAACGGGTGTACTGACATTGAAGCCCTCCGCTGGTCTACAGTGTGAACGGGTGTACTGACATTGAAGCCCTCCGCTGGTCTACACTGTGAACGGGTGTACTGACACTGAAGCTCTCCGCTGGGCTACAATGTGAACGGGTGTACTGACATTGAAGGTCTCCGCTGGTCAACACTGTGTGAATGGGTGTACTGACATTGAAGCCCTCCGCTGGTCAACACTCTGTGAATGGGTGTACTGACATTGAAGCCCTCCGCTGGTCAACACAGTGAACGGGTGTACTGATATTGAAGCCCTCCGCTGGTCAACACTGAGAACGGGTGTACTGACATTGAAGCCCTCCGCTGGTCTACACTGCGAACGGGTGTACTGACATTGAAGCCCTCCGCTGGCCAACACTGTGTGAATGGGTGTACTGACATTGAATCCCTCCGCTGGTATACACTGTGTGAATGGGTGTACTGACATTGAAGCCATCCGCTGGTCTACACTGTGAACGGGTGTACTGACATTGAAGCCCTCCGCTGGACTACACTGTGAACGGGTGTACTGACATTGAAGCCCTCCGCTGGTCAACACTGTGAACCGGTGTACTGACATTGAAGCCCTCCGCTGGTCTACACTCTGAACGGGTGTACTGACATTGAAGCCCTCCGCTGGTCTACACTGTGAACGGGTGTACTGACATTGAAGCCCTCCGCTGGTCTACACTGTGAACGGGTGTACTGACATTGAAGCTCTCCGCTGGTCTACAATGTGAACGGGTGTACTGACATTGAAGGCCTCCGCTGGTCAACACTGTGTGAATGGGTGTACTGACATTGAAGCCGCCCGCTGGTCTACACTGTGTGAATGGGTGTACTGACATTGAAGCCCTCCGCTGGTCAACACAGTGAACGGGTGTACTGATATTGAAGCTCTCCGCTGGTCAACACTGAGAACGGGTGTACTGACATTGAAGCCCTCCGCTGGTCTACACTCTGTGAACGGGTGTACTGACATTGAAGCCCTCCGCTGGTCAACACTGTGAACGGGTGTACTGACATTGAAGCCCTCCGCTGGTCTTCACTGTGAATGGGTGTACTGACATTGAAGCCCTCCTTTGGTCTACACTGCGAACGGGTGTACTGACATTGAAGCCCTCCGCTGGTCAACACTGTGTGAATGGGTGTACTGACATTGAAGCCCTCCGCTGGTCTACACTGTGAACGGGTGTACTGACATTGAAGCCCTCCGCAGGTCTACAAAGTGTGAATGCGTGTACTGACATTGAAGCCCTCCGCTGGTCTACACTGTGAACGGGTGTACTGACATTGAAGACCTCCGCTGGTCAACACTGTGTGAATGGGTGTACTGACATTGAAGCCCTCCGCAGGTCTACAATGTGTGAATGCGTGTACTGACATTGAAGCCCTCCGCTGGTCTACACTGTGAACGGGTGTACTGACATTGAAGCCCTCCGCTGGTCTACACTGTGAATGGGTGTACTGACATTGAAGCCCTCCGCTGGTCTACACTGCGAACGGGGTACTGACATTGAAGCCCTCCGCTGGTCAACACTGTGTGAATGGGTGTACTGACATTGAAGCCCTCCGCTGGTCAACACTGTGTGAATGCGTGTACTGACATTGAAGCCCTCCGCTGCTCTACAATGTGTGAATGCGTGTACTGACATTGAAGCCCTCCGCTGGTCTACACTGTGAACGGGTGTACTGACATTGAAGCCCTCCGATGGTCAACACTGTGTGAATGGGTGTACTGACATTGAAGCCCTCCGCAGGTCTACAATGTGTGAATGCGTGTACTGACATTGAAACCCTCCGCTGGTCTACACTGTGAACGGGTGTACTGACATTGAAGCCCTCCGCTGGACTACACTGTGAACAGGTGTACTGACATTGAAGCCCTCCGCTGGTCAACACTGTGAACGGGTGTACTGACATTGAAGCCCTCCGCTGGTCAACACTGTGAACGGGTGTACTGACATTGAAGCCCTCCGCTGGACTACACTGTGAACGGGTGTACTGACATTGAAGCCCTCCGCTGGTCAACACTGTGAACGGGTGTACTAACATTGAAGCCCTCCGCTGGTCTACACTGTGTGAATGGGTGTACTGACATTGAAGCCCTCCGCTGGTCTACACTGTGAACGGGTGTACTGACATTGAAGCCCTCCGCTGGACTACACTGTGAACGGGTGTACTGACATTGAAGCCCTCCGCTGGACTACACTGTGAACGGGTGTACTGACACTGAAGCTCTCCGCTGGGCTACAATGTGAACGGGTGTACTGACATTGAAGGCCTCCGCTGGTCAACACTGTGTGAATGGGTGTACTGACATTGAAGCCCTCCGCTCGACTACACTGTGAACGGGTGTACTGACATTGAAGCCCTCCGCTGGTCAACACTGAGAATGGGTGTACTGACATTGAAGCCCTCCGCTGGTCTACACTGCGAACGGGGTACTGACATTGAAGCCCTCCGCTGGTCAACACTGTGTGAATGGGTGTACTGACATTGAAGCCCTCCGCTGGTCCACGCTGTGTGAATGGGTGTACTGACATTGAAGCCCTCCGCTGGTCTACAATGTGTGAATGCGTGTACTGACATTGAAGCCCTCCGCTGGTCTACACTGTGAACGGGTGTACTGACATTGAAGCCCTCCGCTGGTCAACACTGTGTGAATGGGTGTACTGACATTGAAGCCCTCCGCAGGTCTACAATGTGTGAATGCGTGTACTGACATTGAAGCCCTCCGCTGGTCTACAGTGTGAACGGGTGTACTGACATTGAAGCCCTCCGCTGGACTACACTGTGAACGGGTGTACTGACATTGAAGCTCTCCGCTGGTCAACACTGTGAACGGGTGTACTGACATTGAAGCCCTCCGCTGGTCAACACTGTGAACGGGTGTACTGACATTGAAGCCCTCCGCTGGACTACACTGTGAACGGGTGTACTGACATTGAAGCCCTCCGCTGGTCAACACTGTGAACGGGTGTACTGACATTGAAGCCCTCCGCTGGTCTACACTGTGTGAATGGGTGTACTGACATTGAAGCCCTCCGCTGGTCTACACTGTGAACGGGTGTACTGACATTGCAGCCCTCCGCTGGACTACACTGTGAACGGGTGTACTGACATTGAAGCCCACCGCTGGTCAACACTGTGAACGGGTGTACTGACATTGAAGCCCTCCGCTGGTCAACACTGTGAACGGGTGTACTGACATTGAAGCCCTCCGCTGGACTACACTGTGAACGGGTGTACTGACATTGAAGCCCTCCGCTGGTCAACACTGTGAACGGGTGTACTGACATTGAAGCCCTCCGCTGGTCTACACTGTGAACGGGTGTACTGACATTGAAGCCCTCCGCTGGTCTACACTGTGAACGGGTGTACTGACATTGAAGCCCTCCGCTGGTCTACACTGTGAACGGGTGAACTGACATTGAAGCCCTCCGCTGGTCAACACTGTGAACGGGTGTACTGACATTGAAGCCCTCCGCTGGTCTACACTGTGAACGGGTGTACTGACATTGAAGCCCTCCGCTGGTCTACACTGTGAACGGGTGTACTGACATTGAAGCCCTCCGCTGGTCTACACTGTGAACGGGTGAACTGACATTGAAGCCCTCCGCTGGTCTACACTGTGAATGGGTGTACTGACATTGAAGCCCTCCGCTGGTCTACACTGCGAACGGGGTACTGACATTGAAGCCCTCCGCTGGTCAACACTGTGTGAATGGGTGTACTGACATTGAAGCCCTCCGCTGGTCCACGCTGTGTGAATGGGTGTACTGACATTGAAGCCCTCCGCTGGTCTACAATGTGTGAATGCGTGTACTGACATTGAAGCCCTCCGCTGTTCTACACTGTGAACGGGTGTACTGACATTGAAGCCCTCCGCTGGTCAACACTGTGTGAATGGGTGTACTGACATTGAAGCCCTCCGCAGGTCTACAATGTGTGAATGCGTGTACAGACATTGAAGCCCTCCGCTGGTCTACAGTGTGAACGGGTGTACTGACATTGAAGCCCTCCGCTGGACTACACTGTGAACGGGTGTACTGACATTGAAGCTCTCCGCTGGTCAACACTGTGAACGGGTGTACTGACATTGAAGCCCTCCGCTGGTCAACACTGTGAACGGGTGTACTGACATTGAAGCCCTCCGCTGGACTACACTGTGAACGGGTGTACTGACATTGAAGCCCTCCGCTGGTCAACACTGTGAACGGGTGTACTGACATTGAAGCCCTCCGCTGGTCTACACTGTGTGAATGGGTGTACTGACATTGAAGCCCTCCGCTGGTCTACACTGTGAACGGGTGTACTGACATTGCAGCCCTCCGCTGGACTACACTGTGAACGGGTGTACTGACATTGAAGACCACCGCTGGTCAACACTGTGAACGGGTGTACTGACATTGAAGCCCTCCGCTGGTCAACACTGTGAACGGGTGTACTGACATTGAAGCCCTCCGCTGGACTACACTGTGAACGGGTGTACTGACATTGAAGCCCTCCGCTGGTCAACACTGTGAACGGGTGTACTGACATTGAAGCCCTCCGCTGGACTACACTGTGAACGGGTGTACTGACATTGAAGCCCTCCGCTGGACTACACTGTGAACGGGTGTACTGACATTGAAGCCCTCCGCTGGTCAACACTATGAACGGGTGTACTGACATTGAAGCCCTCCGCTGGTCTACACTGTGAACGGGTGTTCTGACATTGAAGCCCTCCGCTGGTCTACACTGTGAACGGGTGTACTGACATTGAAGCCCTCCGCTGGTCTACACTGTGTATGGGTGTACTGACTTTGAAGCTCTCCGCTGGTCTACACTGTGAATGGGTGTACTGACATTGAAGCCCTCCGCTGGTCAACACTGTGAATGGGTGTACTGACATTGAAGCCCTCCGCTGGTCTACACTGTGAATGGGTGTACTGACATTGAAGCCCTCCGCTGGTCTACACTGTGTGAATGGGTGTACTGACATTGAAGCCCTCCGCTGGTCAACACTGTGAACCGGTGTACTGACATTGAAGCCCACCGCTGGTCTACACTGTGAACGGGTGTACTGACATTGAAGCCCTCCGCTGGTCTACACTGTGAACGGGTGTACTGACATTGAAGCTCTCCGCTGGTCTACAATGTGAACGGGTGTACTGACATTGAAGGCCTCCGCTGGTCAACACTGTGTGAATGGGTGTACTGACATTGAAGCCGTCCGCTGGTCTACACTGTGCGAATGGGTGTACTGACATTGAAGCCCTCCGCTGGTCAACACAGTGAACGGGTGTACTGATATTGAAGCCCTCCGCTGGTCAACACTGAGAACGGGTGTACTGACATTGTAGCCCTCCGCTGGACTACACTGTGAACGGGTGTACTGACATTGAAGCCCTCCGCTGGTCAACACTATGAACGGGTGTACTGATATTGAAGCCCTCCGCTGGTCTACACTGTGAACGGGTGTTCTGACATTGAAGCCCTCCGCTGGTCTACACTGTGAACGGGTGTACTGACATTGAAGCCCTCCGCTGGTCTACACTGTGTATGGGTGTACTGACATTGAAGCTCTCCGCTGGTCTACACTGTGAATGGGTGTACTGACATTGAAGCCCTCCGCTGGTCAACACTGTGAATGGGTGTACTGACATTGAAGCCCTCCGCTGGTCTACACTGTGAATGGGTGTACTGACATTGAAGCCCTCCGCTGGTCTACACTGTGTGAATGGGTGTACTGACATTGAAGCCCTCCGCTGGTATACACTGTGTGAATGGGTGTACTGACATTGAAGCCATCCGCTGGTCTACACTGTGAACGGGTGTACTGACATTGAAGCCCTCCGCTGGACTACACTGTGAACGGGTGTACTGACATTGAAGCCCTCCGCTGGTCAACACTGTGAACCGGTGTACTGACATTGAAGCCCACCGCTGGTCTACACTGTGAACGGGTGTACTGACATTGAAGCCCTCCGCTGGTCAACACCGTGAACGGGTGTACTGACATTGAAGACCTCCGCTGGTCTACACTGTGTGAATGGGTGTACTGACATTGAAGCCCTCCGCTGGTATACACTGTGTGAATGGGTGTACTGACATTGAAGCCATCCGCTGGTCTACACTGTGAACGGGTGTACTGACATTGAAGCCCTCCGCTGGACTACACTGTGAACGGGAGTACTGACATTGAAGCCCTCCGCTGGTCAACACTGTGAACCGGTGTACTGACATTGAAGCCCACCGCTGGTCTACACTGTGAACGGGTGTACTGACATTGAAGCCCTCCGCTGCTCTACACTGTGAACGGGTGTACTGACATTGAAGCTCTACGCTGGTCTACAATGTGAACGGGTGTACTGACATTGAAGGCCTCCGCTGGTCAACACTGTGTGAATGGGTGTACTGACATTGAAGCCGTCCGCTGGTCTACACTGTGCGAATGGGTGTACTGACATTGAAGCCCTCCGCTGGTCAACACAGTGAACGGGTGTACTGATATTGAAGCCCTCCGCTGGTCAACACTGAGAACGGGTGTACTGACATTGAAGCCCTCCGCTGGACTACACTGTGAACGGGTGTACTGACATTGAAGCCCTCCGCTGGTCAACACTATGAACGGGTGTACTGACATTGAAGCCCTCCGCTGGTCTACACTGTGAACGGGTGTTCTGACATTGAAGCCCTCCGCTGGTCTACACTGTGAACGGGTGTACTGACATTGAAGCCCTCCGCTGGTCTACACTGTGTATGGGTGTACTGACATTGAAGCTCTCCGCTGGTCTACACTGTGAATGGGTGTACTGACATTGAAGCCCTCCGCTGGTGAACACTGTGAATGGGTGTACTGACATTGAAGCCCTCCGCTGGTCTACACTGTGAATGGGTGTACTGACATTGAAGCCCTCCGCTGGTCTACACTGTGTGAATGGGTGTACTGACATTGAAGCCCTCCGCTGGTATACACTGTGTGAATGGGTGTACTGACATTGAAGCCATCCGCTGGTCTACACTGTGAACGGGTGTACTGACATTGAAGCCCTCCGGTGGACTACACTGTGAACGGGTGTACTGACATTGAAGCCCTCCGCTGGTCAACACTGTGAACCGGTGTACTGACATTGAAGCCCACCGCTGGTCTACACTGTGAACGGGTGTACTGACATTGAAGCCCTCCGCTGGTCTACACTGTGAACGGGTGTACTGACATTGAAGCCCTCCGCTGGTCTACACGGTGAACGGGTGTACTGACATTGAAGCTCTCCGCTGGTCTACAATGTGAACGGGTGTACTGACATTGAAGGCCTCCGCTGGTCAACACTGTGTGAATGGGTGTACTGACATTGAAGCCGTCCGCTGGTCTACACTGTGCGAATGGGTGTACTGATATTGAAGCCCTCCGCTGGTCAACACAGTGAACGGGTGTACTGGTATTGAAGCCCTCCGCTGGTCAACACTGAGAACGGGTGTACTGACATTGAAGCCCTCCGCTGGACTACACTGTGAACGGGTGTACTGACATTGAAGCCCTCCGCTGGTCAACACTGTGAACGGGAGTACTGACATTGAAGCCCTCCGCTGGTCAACACTGTGAACGGGTGTACTGACATTGAAGCCCTCCGCTGGACTACACTGTGAACGGGTGTACTGACATTGAAGCCCTCCGCTGGTCAACACTGTGAACGGGTGTACTGACATTGAAGCCCTCCGCTGGTCTACACTGTGAACGGGTGTACTGACATTGAAGCCCTCCGCTGGTCTACACTGTGAACGGGTGTACTGACATTGAAGCCCTCCGCTGGTCTACACTGTGTATGGGTGTACTGACATTGAAGCTCTCCGCTGGTCTACACTGTGAATGGGTGTACTGACATTGAAGCCCTCCGCTGGTCAACACTGTGAATGGGTGTACTGACATTGAAGCCCTCCGCTGGTCTACACTGTGAATGTGTGTACTGACATTGAAGCCCTCCGCTGGTCTACACTGTGTGAATGGGTGTACTGACATTGAAGCCCTCCGCTGGTATACACTGTGTGAATGGGTGTACTGACATTGAAGCCATCCGCTGGTCCACACTGTGAACGGGTGTACTGACATTGAAGCCCTCCGCTGGACTAGACTGTGAACGGGTGTACTGACATTGAAGCCCTCCGCTGGTCAACACTGTGAACCGGTGTACTGACGTTGAAGCCCACCGCTGGTCTACACTGTGAACGGGTGTACTGACATTGAAGCCCTCCGCTGGTCTACACTGTGAACGGGTGTACTGACATTGAAGCCCTCCGCTGGTCTACACTGTGAACGGGTGTACTGACATTGAAGCTCTCCGCTGGTCTACAATGTGAACGGGTGTACTGACATTGAAGGCCTCCGCTGGTTAGCACTGTGTGAATGGGTGTACTGACATTGAAGCCCTCCGCTGGTCTACACTGTGTGAATGGGTGTACTGACATTGAAGCCCTCCGCTGGTCAACACAGTGAACGGGTGTACTGATATTGAAGCCCTCCGCTGGTCAACACTGAGAACGGGTGTACTGACATTGACGCCCTCCGCTGGTCTACACTCTGTGAACGGGTGTACTGACATTGAAGCCCTCCGCTGGTCAATACTGTGAACGGGTGTACTGACATTGAAGCCCTCCGCTGGTCTTCACTGTGAATGGGTGTACTGATATTGAAGCCCTCCGTTGGTCTACACTGCGAACGGGTGTACTGACATTGAAGCCCTCCGCTGGTCAACACTGTGTGAATGGGTGTACTGACATTGAAGCCCTCCGCTGGTCTATACTGTGAACGGGTGTACTGACATTGAAGCCCTCCGCAGGTCTACAAAGTGTGAATGCGTGTACTGACATTGAAGCCCTCCGCTGGTCTACACTGTGAACGGGTGTACTGACATTGAAGACCTCCGCTGGTCAACACTGTGTGAATGGGTGTACTGACATTGAAGCCCTCCGCAGGTCTACAATGTGTGAATGCGTGTACTGACATTGAAGCCCTCCGCTGGTCTACACTGTGAACGGGTGTACTGACATTGAAGCCCTCCGCTGGTCTACACTGTGAATGGGTGTACTGACATTGAAGCCCTCCGCTGGTCTACACTGCGAACGGGGTACTGACATTGAAGCCCTCCGCTGGTCAACACTGTGTGAATGGGTGTACTGACATTGAAGCCCTCCGCTGGTCAACACTGTGTGAATGGGTGTACTGACATTGAAGCCCTCCGCTGGTCTACAATGTGTGAATGCGTGTACTGACATTGAAGCCCTCCGCTGGTCTACACTGTGAACGGGTGTACTGACATTGAAGCCCTCCGCTGGTCAACACTGTGTGAATGGGTGTACTGACATTGAAGCCCTCCGCAGGTTAACAATGTGTGAATGCGTGTACTGACATTGAAGCCCTCCGCTGGTCTACACTCTGAACGGGTGTACTGACATTGAAGCCCTCCGCTGGACTACACTGTGAACGGGTGTACTGACATTGAAGCCCTCCGCTGGACAACACTGTGAACGGGTGTACTGACATTGAAGCCCTCCGCTGGTCAACACTGTGAACGGGTGTACTGACATTGAAGCCCTCCGCTGGACTACACTGTGAACGGGTGTACTGACATTGAAGCCCTCCGCTGGTCAACACTGTGAACGGGTGTACTGACATTGAAGCCCTCCGCTGGTCAACACTGTGAACGTGTGTACTGACATTGAAGCCCTCCGCTGGTCTACACTGTGAACGGGTGTACTGACATTGAAGCCCTCCGCTGGTCTACACTGTGAACGGGTGTACTGACATTGAAGCCCTCCGCTGGTCTACACTATGTATGGGTGTACTGACATTGAAGCTCTCCGCTGGTCTACACTGTGAATGGGTGTACTGACATTGAAGCCCTCCGCTGGTCAACACTGTGAATGGGTGTACTGACATTGAAGCCCTCCGCTGGTCTACACTGTGAATGGGTGTACTGACATTGAAGCCCTCCGCTGGTCTACACTGTGTGAATGGGTGTACTGACATTGAAGCCCTCCGCTGGTCTACACTGTGTGAACGGGTGTACTGACATTGAAGCCCTCCGCTGGTCTACACTGTGTATGGGTGTACTGACATTGAAGCTCTCCGCTGGTCTACACTGTGAATGGGTGTACTGACATTGAAGCCCTCCGCTGGTCAACACTGTGAATGGGTGTACTGACATTGAAGCCCTCCGCTGGTCTACACTGTGAATGTGTGTACTGACATTGAGGCCCTCCGCTGGTCTACACTGTGTGAATGGGTGTACTGACATTGAAGCCCTCCGCTGGTATACACTGTGTGAATGGGTGTACTGACATTGAAGCCATCCGCTGGTCCACACTGTGAACGGGTGTACTGACATTGAAGCCCTCCGCTGGACTAGACTGTGAACGGGTGTACTGACATTGAAGCCCTCCGCTGGTCAACACAGTGAACCGGTGTACTGACGTTGAAGCCCACCGCTGGTCTACACTGTGAACGGGTGTACTGACATTGAAGCCCTCAGCTGGTCTACACTGTGAACGGGTGTACTGACATTGAAGCCCTCCGCTGGTCTACACTGTGAACGGGTGTACTGACATTGAAGCTCTCCGCTGGTCTACAATGTGAACGGGTGTACTGACATTGAAGGCCTCCGCTGGTTAGCACTGTGTGAATGGGTGTACTGACATTGAAGCCCTCCGCTGGTCTACACTGTGTGAATGGGTGTACTGACATTGAAGCCCTCCGCTGGTCAACACAGTGAACGGGTGTACTGATATTGAAGCCCTCCGCTGGTCAACACTGAGAACGGGTGTACTGACATTGACGCCCTCCGCTGGTCTACACTCTGTGAACGGGTGTACTGACATTGAAGCCCTCCGCTGGTCAACACTGTGAACGGGTGTACTGACATTGAAGCCCTCCGCTGGTCTTCACTGTGAATGGGTGTACTGATATTGAAGCCCTCCGTTGGTCTACACTGCGAACGGGTGTACTGACATTGAAGCCCTCCGCTGGTCAACACTGTGTGAATGGGTGTACTGACATTGAAGCCCTCCGCTGGTCTATACTGTGAACGGGTGTACTGACATTGAAGCCCTCCGCAGGTCTACAAAGTGTGAATGCGTGTACTGACATTGAAGCCCTCCGCTGGTCTACACTGTGAACGGGTGTACTGACATTGAAGACCTCCGCTGGTCAACACTGTGTGAATGGGTGTACTGACATTGAAGCCCTCCGCAGGTCTACAATGTGTGAATGCGTGTACTGACATTGAAGCCCTCCGCTGGTCTACACTGTGAACGGGTGTACTGACATTGAAGCCCTCCGCTGGTCTACACTGTGAATGGGTGTACTGACATTGAAGCCCTCCGCTGGTCTACACTGCGAACGGGGTACTGACATTGAAGCCCTCCGCTGGTCAACACTGTGTGAATGGGTGTACTGACATTGAAGCCCTCCGCTGGTCAACACTGTGTGAATGGGTGTACTGACATTGAAGCCCTCCGCTGGTCTACAATGTGTGAATGCGTGTACTGACATTGAAGCCCTCCGCTGGTCTACACTGTGAACGGGTGTACTGACATTGAAGCCCTCCGCTGGTCAACACTGTGTGAATGGGTGTACTGACATTGAAGCCCTCCGCAGGTTAACAATGTGTGAATGCGTGTACTGACATTGAAGCCCTCCGCTGGTCTACACTGTGAACGGGTGTACTGACATTGAAGCCCTCCGCTGGACTACACTGTGAACGGGTGTACTGACATTGAAGCCCTCCGCTGGACAACACTGTGAACGGGTGTACTGACATTGAAGCCCTCCGCTGGTCAACACTGTGAACGGGTGTACTGACATTGAAGCCCTCCGCTGGACTACACTGTGAACGGGTGTACTGACATTGAAGCCCTCCGCTGGTCAACACTGTGAACGGGTGTACTGACATTGAAGCCCTCCGCTGGTCTACACTGTGAACGGGTGTACTGACATTGAAGCCCTCCGCTGGACTACACTGTGAACGGGTGTACTGACATTGAAGCCCTCCGCTGGTCAACACTGTGAACGGGTGTACTGACATTGAAGCCCTCCGCTGGTCAACACAGTGAACGGGTGTACTGACATTGAAGCCCTCCGCTGGATTACACTGTGAACGGGTGTACTGACATTGAAGCCCTCCGCTGGTCAACACTGTGAACGTGTGTACTGACATTGAAGCCCTCCGCTGGTCTACACTGTGAACGGGTGTACTGACATTGAAGCCCTCCGCTGGTCTACACTGTGAACGGGTGTACTGACATTGAAGCCCTCCGCTGGTCTACACTATGTATGGGTGTACTGACATTGAAGCTCTCCGCTGGTCTACACTGTGAATGGGTGTACTGACATTGAAGCCCTCCGCTGGTCAACACTGTGAATGGGTGTACTGACATTGAAGCCCTCCGCTGGTCTACACTGTGAATGGGTGTACTGACATTGAAGCCCTCCGCTGGTCTACACTGTGTGAATGGGTGTACTGACATTGAAGCCCTCCGCTGGTCTACACTGTGTGAATGGGTGTACTGACATTGAAGCCCTCCGCTGATCTACACGGTGTGAATGGGTGTACTGACATTGAAGCCCTCCGCTGGTCTACACTGTGAACGGGTGTACTGACATTGAAGCCCTCCGTGGTCAACACTCTGTGAATGGGTGTACTGACATTGAAGCCCTCCGCTGGTCAACACAGTGAACGGGTGTACTGATATTGAAGCCCTCCGCAGGTCTACAATGTGTGAATGCGTGTACTGACATTGAAGCCCTCCGCTGGTCTACACTGTGAACGGGTGTACTGACATTGAAGCCCTCCGGTGGTCTACACTGTGAATGGGTGTACTGACATTGAAGCCCTCCGCTGGTCTACAATGTGTGAATGCGTGTACTGACATTGAAGCCCTCCGCTGGTCTACACTGTGAACGGGTGTACTGACATTGAAGCCCTCCGCTGGTCAACACTGTGTGAATGGGTGTACTGACATTGAAGCCCTCCGCAGGTCTACAATGTGTGAATGCGTGTACTGACATTGAAGCCCTCCGCTGGTCTACACTGTGAACGGGTGTACTGACATTGAAGCCCTCCGCTGGACTACACTGTGAACGGGTGTCCTGACATTGAAGCCCTCCGCTGGTCAACACTGTGAACGGGTGTACTGACATTGAAGCCCTCCGCTGGTCAACACTGTGAACGGGTGTACTGACATTGAAGCCCTCCGCTGGACTACACTCTGAACTGATGTACTGACATTGAAGCCCTCCGCTGGTCAACACTGTGAACGGGTGTACTGACATTGAAGCCCTCCGCTGGTCTACACTGTGTGAATGGGTGTACTGACATTGAAGCCCTCCGCTGGTCTACACTGTGAAAGGGTGTACTGACATTGAAGCCCTCTGCTGGACTACACTGTGAACGGGTGTACTGACATTGAAGCCCTCCGCTGGTCAACACTGTGAACGGGTGTACTGACATTGAAGCCCTCCGCTGGTCAACACTGTGAACGGGTGTACTGACATTGAAGCCCTCCGCTGGACTACACTGTGAACGGGTGTACAGACATTGAAGCCCTCCGCTGGTCAACACTGTGAACGGGTGTACTGACATTGAAGACCTCCGCTGGTCTACACTGTGAACGGGTGTACTGACATTGAAGCCCTCCGCTGGTCAACACTGTGAACGGGTGTACTGACATTGAAGCCCTCCGCTGGTCTACACTGTGAACGGGTGTACTGACATTGAAGCCCTCCGCTGGTCTACACTGTGAACGGGTGTACTGACATTGAAGCCCTCCGCTGGTCTACACTGTGAACGGGTGTACTGACACTGAAGCTCTCCGCTGGTCTACAATGTGAACGGGTGTACTGACATTGAAGGCCTCCGCTGGTCAACACTGTGTGAATGGGTGTACTGACATTGAAGCCCTCCGCTGGTCAACACAGTGAACGGGTGTACTGATATTGAAGCCCTCCGCTGGACAACACTGAGAACGGGTGTACTGACATTGAAGCCCTCCGCTGGTCTACACTGTGAACGGGTGTACTGACATTGAAGCCCTCCGCTGGTCTACACTGTAGATGGGTGTACTGACATTGAAGCCCTCCGCTGGTCTACACTGTGTGACTGGGTGTAATGACATTGAAGGCCTCCGCTGGTCTACACTGTGAATGGGTGTACTGACATTGAAGCCCTCCGCTGGTCTACACTGCGAACGGGTGTACTGACATTGAAGCCCTCCGGTGGTCAACACTGTGTGAATGGGTGTACTGACATTGAAGCCCTCCGCTCGTCTACACTGTGAACGGGTGTACTGACATTGAAGCCCTCCGCTGGACTACACTGTGAACGGGTGTACTGACATTGAAGCCCTCCGCCGGTCAACACTGTGAACGGGTGTACTGACATTGAAGCCCTCCGCTGGTCTACACTGTGAACGGGTGTACTGACATTGAAGCCCTCCGCTGGTCTACAATGTGAACGGGTGTACTGACATTGAAGGCCTCCGCTGGTCAACACTGTGCGAATGGGTGTACTGACATTGAAGCCGTCCGCTGGTCTACACTGTGTGAATGAGTGTACTGACATTGAAGCCCTCCGCTGGTCAACACAGAGAACGGGTGTACTGACATTGAAGCCCTCCGCTGGTCTAGACTCTGTGAACGGGTGTACTGACATTGAAGCCCTCCGCTGGTCAACACTGTGAACGGGTGTACTGACATTGAAGCCCTCCGCTGGTCTACACTGTGAATGGGTGTACTGACATTGAAGCCCTCCGCTGGTCTACACTGCGAACTGGTGTACTGACATTGAAGCCCTCCGCTGGTCAACACTGTGTGGATGTGTGTACTGACATTGAAGCCCTCCGCTGGTCTACAATGTGTGAATGCGTGTACTGACATTGAAGCCCTCCGCTGGTCTAAACTGTAAACGGGTGTACTGACATGGAATCCCTCCGCTGGTCAACACTGTGTGAATGGGTGTACTGACATTGAAGCCCTCCGCAGGTCTACAATGTGTGAATGCGTGTACTGACATTGAAGCCCTCCGCTGGTCTACACTGTGAACGGGTGTACTGACATTGAAGCCCTCCGCTGGTCTACACTGTGAATGGGTGTACTGACATTGAAGCCCTCCGCTGGTCTACACTGTGAACGGGTGTACTGACATTGAAGCCCTCCGCTGGCCAACACTGTGTGAATGGGTGTACTGACATTGAAGCCCTCCGCTGGTATACACTGTGTGAATGGGTGTACTGACATTGAAGCCCTCCGCCGGTCAACACTGTGAACGGGTGTACTGACATTGAAGCCCTCCGCTGGTCTACACTGTGAACGGGTGTACTGACATTGAAGCCCTCCGCTGGTCTACAATGTGAACGGGTGTACTGACATTGAAGGCCTCCGCTGGTCAACACTGTGCGAATGGGTGTACTGACATTGAAGCCGTCCGCTGGTCTACACTGTGTGAATGAGTGTACTGACATTGAAGCCCTCCGCTGGTCAACACAGAGAACGGGTGTACTGACATTGAAGCCCTCCGCTGGTCTAGACTCTGTGAACGGGTGTACTGACATTGAAGCCCTCCGCTGGTCAACACTGTGAACGGGTGTACTGACATTGAAGCCCTCCGCTGGTCTACACTGTGAATGGGTGTACTGACATTGAAGCCCTCCGCTGGTCTACACTGCGAACTGGTGTACTGACATTGAAGCCCTCCGCTGGTCAACACTGTGTGGATGTGTGTACTGACATTGAAGCCCTCCGCTGGTCTACAATGTGTGAATGCGTGTACTGACATTGAAGCCCTCCGCTGGTCTAAACTGTAAACGGGTGTACTGACATGGAAGCCCTCCGCTGGTCAACACTGTGTGAATGGGTGTACTGACATTGAAGCCCTCCGCAGGTCTACAATGTGTGAATGCGTGTACTGACATTGAAGCCCTCCGCTGGTCTACACTGTGAACGGGTGTACTGACATTGAAGCCCTCCGCTGGTCTACACTGTGAATGGGTGTACTGACATTGAAGCCCTCCGCTGGTCTACACTGTGAACGGGTGTACTGACATTGAAGCCCTCCGCTGGCCAACACTGTGTGAATGGGTGTACTGACATTGAAGCCCTCCGCTGGTATACACTGTGTGAATGGGTGTACTGACATTGAAGCCATCCGCTGGTCTACACTGTGAACGGGTGTACTGACATTGAAGCCCTCCGCTGGACTACACTGTGAACGGGTGTACTGACATTGAAGCCCTCCGCTGGTCAACACTGTGAACCGGTGTACTGACATTGAAGCCCTCCGCTGGTCTACACTGTGAACGGGTGTACTGACATTGAAGCCCTCCGCTGGTCTACACTGTGAACGGGTGTACTGACATTGAAGCCCTCCGCTGGTCTACACTGTGAACGGGTGTACTGACATTGAAGCTCTCCGCTGGTCTACAATGTGAACGGGTGTACTGACGTTGAAGGCCTCCGCTGGTCAACACTGTGTGAATGGCTGTACTGACATTGAAGCCGTCCGCTGGTCTACACTGTGTGAACGGGTGTACTGACATTGAAGCCCTCCGCTGGCCAACACTGTGTGAATGGGTGTACTGACATTGAAGCCCTCCGCTGGTCTACACTGTGAACGGGTGTACTGACATTGAAGCTCTCCGCTGGTCTACAATGTGAACGGGTGTACTGACGTTGAAGGCCTCCGCTGGTCAACACTGTGTGAATGGCTGTACTGACATTGAAGCCGTCCGCTGGTCTACACTGTGTGAACGGGTGTACTGACATTGAAGCCCTCCGCTGGCCAACACTGTGTGAATGGGTGTACTGACATTGAAGCCCTCCGCTGGTATACACTGTGTGAATGGGTGTACTGACATTGAAGCCATCCGCTGGTCTACACTGTGAACGGGTGTACTGACATTGAAGCCCTCCGCTGGTCAACACTGTGAACCGGTGTACTGACATTGAAGCCCTCCGCTGGTCTACACTGTGAACGGGTGTACTGACATTGAAGCCCTCCGCTGGTCTACACTGTGAACGAGTGTACTGACATTGAAGCCCTCCGCTGGTCTACACTGTGAACGGGTGTACTGACATTGAAGCACTCCGCTGGTCTACAATGTGAACGGGTGTACTGACATTGAAGGCCTCCGCTGGTCAACACTGTGTGAATGGGTGTACTGACATTGAAGCCGTCCGCTGGTCTACACTGTGTGAATGGGTGTACTGACATTGAAGCCCTCCGCTGGTCAACACAGTGAACGGGTGTACTGACATTGAAGCCCTCCGTTGGTCTACACTGCGAACGGGTGTACTGACATTGAAGCCCTCCGCTGGTCAACACTGTGTGAATGGGTGTACTGACATTGAAGCCCTCCGCTGGTCTACACTGTGAACGGGTGTACTGACATTGAAGCCCTACGCAGGTCTACAAAGTGTGAATGCGTGTACTGACATTGAAGCCCTCCGCTGGTCTACACTGTGAACGGGTGTACTGACATTGAAGACCTCCGCTGGTCAACACTGTGTGAATGGGTGTACTGACATTGAAGCCCTCCGCAGGTCTACAATGTGTGAATGCGTGTACTGACATTGAAGCCCTCCGCTGGTCTACACTGTGAACGGGTGTACTGACATTGAAGCCCTCCGCTGGTCTACACTGTGAATGGGTGTACTGACATTGAAGCCCTCCGCTGGTCTACACTGCGAACGGGGTACTGACATTGAAGCCCTCCGCTGGTCAACACTGTGTGAATGGGTGTACTGACATTGAAGCCCTCCGCTGGTCTACACTGTGAACGGGTGTACTGACATTGAAGCCCTACGCTGGTCAACACTGTGTGAATGGGTGTACTGACATTGAAGCCCTCCGCAGGTTAACAATGTGTGAATGGGTGTACTGACATTGAAGCCCTCCGCTGGTCTACACTGCGAACGGGGTACTGACATTGAAGCCCTCCGCTGGTCAACACTGTGTGAATGGGTGTACTGACATTGAAGCCCTCCGCTGGTCTACACTGTGAACGGGTGTACTGACATTGAAGCCCTACGCTGGTCAACACTGTGTGAATGGGTGTACTGACATTGAAGCCCTCCGCAGGTTAACAATGTGTGAATGCGTGTACTGACATTGAAGCCCTCCGCTGGTCTACACTGTGAACGGGTGTACTGACATTGAAGCCCTCCGCTGGACTACACTGTGAACGGGTGTACTGACATTGAAGCCCTCCGCTGGTCAACACTGTGAACGGGTGTACTGACATTGAAGCCCTCCGCTGGTCAACACTGTGAACGGGTATACTGACATTGAAGCCCTCCGCTGGACTACACTGTGAACGGGTGTACTGACATTGAAGCCCTCCGCTGGTCAACACTGTGAACGGGTGTACTGACATTGAAGCCCTCCGCTGGTCTACACTGTGAACGGGTGTACTGACATTGAAGCCCTCCGCTGGACTACACTGTGAACGGGTGTACTGACATTGAAGCCCTCCGCTGGTCTACACTGTGAACGGGTGTACTGACATTGAAGCCTTCCGCTGGTCTACACTGTGAACGGGTGTACTGACATTGAAGCTCTCCGCTGGTCTACAATGTGAACGGGTGTACTGACGTTGAAGGCCTCCGCTGGTCAACACTGTGTGAATGGCTGTACTGACATTGAAGCCGTCCGCTGGTCTACACTGTGTGAACGGGTGTACTGACATTGAAGCCCTCCGCTGGCCAACACTGTGTGAATGGGTGTACTGACATTGAAGCCCTCCGCTGGTCTACACTGTGAACGGGTGTACTGACATTGAAGCTCTCCGCTGGTCTACAATGTGAACGGGTGTACTGACGTTGAAGGCCTCCGCTGGTCAACACTGTGTGAATGGCTGTACTGACATTGAAGCCTTCCGCTGGTCTACACTGTGTGAACGGGTGTACTGACATTGAAGCCCTCCGCTGGCCAACACTGTGTGAATGGGTGTACTGACATTGAAGCCCTCCGCTGGTATACACTGTGTGAATGGGTGTACTGACATTGAAGCCATCCGCTGGTCTACACTGTGAACGGGTGTACTGACATTGAAGCCCTCCGCTGGTCAACACTGTGAACCGGTGTACTGACATTGAAGCCCTCCGCTGGTCTACACTGTGAACGGGTGTACTGACATTGAAGCCCTCCGCTGGTCTACACTGTGAACGAGTGTACTGACATTGAAGCCCTCCGCTGGTCTACACTGTGAACGGGTGTACTGACATTGAAGCTCTCCGCTGGTCTACAATGTGAACGGGTGTACTGACATTGAAGGCCTCCGCTGGTCAACACTGTGTGAATGGGTGTACTGACATTGAAGCCGTCCGCTGGTCTACACTGTGTGAATGGGTGTACTGACATTGAAGCCCTCCGCTGGTCAACACAGTGAACGGGTGTACTGACATTGAAGCCCTCCGTTGGTCTACACTGCGAACGGGTGTACTGACATTGAAGCCCTCCGCTGGTCAACACTGTGTGAATGGGTGTACTGACATTGAAGCCCTCCGCTGGTCTACACTGTGAACGGGTGTACTGACATTGAAGCCCTACGCAGGTCTACAAAGTGTGAATGCGTGTACTGACATTGAAGCCCTCCGCTGGTCTACACTGTGAACGGGTGTACTGACATTGAAGACCTCCGCTGGTCAACACTGTGTGAATGGGTGTACTGACATTGAAGCCCTCCGCAGGTCTACAATGTGTGAATGCGTGTACTGACATTGAAGCCCTCCGCTGGTCTACACTGTGAACGGGTGTACTGACATTGAAGCCCTCCGCTGGTCTACACTGCGAACGGGGTACTGACATTGAAGCCCTCCGCTGGTCAAAACTGTGTGAATGGGTGTACTGACATTGAAGCCCTCCGCTGGTCTACACTGTGAACGGGTGTACTGACATTGAAGCCCTACGCTGGTCAACACTGTGTGAATGGGTGTACTGACATTGAAGCCCTCCGCAGGTTAACAATGTGTGAATGCGTGTACTGACATTGAAGCCCTCCGCTGGTCTACACTGTGAACGGGTGTACTGACATTGAAGCCCTCCGCTGGACTACACTGTGAACGGGTGTACTGACATTGAAGCCCTCCGCTGGTCAACACTGTGAACGGGTGTACTGACATTGAAGCCCTCCGCTGGTCAACACTGTGAACGGGTATACTGACATTGAAGCCCTCCGCTGGACTACACTGTGAACGGGTGTACTGACATTGAAGCCCTCCGCTGGTCAACACTGTGAACGGGTGTACTGACATTGAAGCCCTCCGCTGGTCTACACTGTGAACGGGTGTACTGACATTGAAGCCCTCCGCTGGACTACACTGTGAACGGGTGTACTGACATTGAAGCCCTCCGCTGGTCAACACTGTGAACGGGTGTACTGACATTGAAGCCCTCCGCTGGTCAACACAGTGAACGGGTGTACTGACATTGAAGCACTCCGCTGGACTACACTGTGAACGGGTGTACTGACATTGAAGCCCTCCGCTGGTCAACACTGTGAACTGGTGTACTGACATTGAAGCCCTCCGCTGGTCTACACTGTGAACGGGTGTACTGACATTGAAGCCCTCCGCTGGTCTACACTGTGAACGGGTGTACTGACATTGAAGCCCTCCGCTGGTCTACACTATGTATGGGTGTACTGACATTGAAGCCCTCCGCTGGTCAACACTGTGAACGGGTGTACTGACATTGAAGCCCTCCGCTGGTCTACACTGTGAATGGGTGTACTGACATTGAAGCCCTCCGCTGGTCTACACTGCGAACTGGTGTACTGACATTGAAGCCCTCCGCTGGTCAACACTGTGTGGATGTGTGTACTGACATTGAAGCCCTCCGCTGGTCTACAATGTGTGAATGCGTGTACTGACATTGAAGCCCTCCGCTGGTCTAAACTGTAAACGGGTGTACTGACATGGAAGCCCTCCGCTGGTCAACACTGTGTGAATGGGTGTACTGACATTGAAGCCCTCCGCAGGTCTACAATGTGTGAATGCGTGTACTGACATTGAAGCCCTCCGCTGGTCTACACTGTGAACGGGTGTACTGACATTGAAGCCCTCCGCTGGTCTACACTGTGAATGGGTGTACTGACATTGAAGCCCTCCGCTGGTCTACACTGTGAACGGGTGTACTGACATTGAAGCCCTCCGCTGGCCAACACTGTGTGAATGGGTGTACTGACATTGAAGCCCTCCGCTGGTATACACTGTGTGAATGGGTGTACTGACATTGAAGCCATCCGCTGGTCTACACTGTGAACGGGTGTACTGACATTGAAGCCCTCCGCTGGACTACACTGTGAACGGGTGTACTGACATTGAAGCCCTCCGCTGGTCAACACTGTGAACCGGTGTACTGACATTGAAGCCCTCCGCTGGTCTACACTGTGAACGGGTGTACTGACATTGAAGCCCTCCGCTGGTCTACACTGTGAACGGGTGTACTGACATTGAAGCCCTCCGCTGGTCTACACTGTGAACGGGTGTACTGACATTGAAGCTCTCCGCTGGTCTACAATGTGAACGGGTGTACTGACGTTGAAGGCCTCCGCTGGTCAACACTGTGTGAATGGCTGTACTGACATTGAAGCCGTCCGCTGGTCTACACTGTGTGAACGGGTGTACTGACATTGAAGCCCTCCGCTGGCCAACACTGTGTGAATGGGTGTACTGACATTGAAGCCCTCCGCTGGTCTACACTGTGAACGGGTGTACTGACATTGAAGCTCTCCGCTGGTCTACAATGTGAACGGGTGTACTGACGTTGAAGGCCTCCGCTGGTCAACACTGTGTGAATGGCTGTACTGACATTGAAGCCGTCCGCTGGTCTACACTGTGTGAACGGGTGTACTGACATTGAAGCCCTCCGCTGGCCAACACTGTGTGAATGGGTGTACTGACATTGAAGCCCTCCGCTGGTATACACTGTGTGAATGGGTGTACTGACATTGAAGCCATCCGCTGGTCTACACTGTGAACGGGTGTACTGACATTGAAGCCCTCCGCTGGTCAACACTGTGAACCGGTGTACTGACATTGAAGCCCTCCGCTGGTCTACACTGTGAACGGGTGTACTGACATTGAAGCCCTCCGCTGGTCTACACTGTGAACGAGTGTACTGACATTGAAGCCCTCCGCTGGTCTACACTGTGAACGGGTGTACTGACATTGAAGCACTCCGCTGGTCTACAATGTGAACGGGTGTACTGACATTGAAGGCCTCCGCTGGTCAACACTGTGTGAATGGGTGTACTGACATTGAAGCCGTCCGCTGGTCTACACTGTGTGAATGGGTGTACTGACATTGAAGCCCTCCGCTGGTCAACACAGTGAACGGGTGTACTGACATTGAAGCCCTCCGTTGGTCTACACTGCGAACGGGTGTACTGACATTGAAGCCCTCCGCTGGTCAACACTGTGTGAATGGGTGTACTGACATTGAAGCCCTCCGCTGGTCTACACTGTGAACGGGTGTACTGACATTGAAGCCCTACGCAGGTCTACAAAGTGTGAATGCGTGTACTGACATTGAAGCCCTCCGCTGGTCTACACTGTGAACGGGTGTACTGACATTGAAGACCTCCGCTGGTCAACACTGTGTGAATGGGTGTACTGACATTGAAGCCCTCCGCAGGTCTACAATGTGTGAATGCGTGTACTGACATTGAAGCCCTCCGCTGGTCTACACTGTGAACGGGTGTACTGACATTGAAGCCCTCCGCTGGTCTACACTGTGAATGGGTGTACTGACATTGAAGCCCTCCGCTGGTCTACACTGCGAACGGGGTACTGACATTGAAGCCCTCCGCTGGTCAACACTGTGTGAATGGGTGTACTGACATTGAAGCCCTCCGCTGGTCTACACTGTGAACGGGTGTACTGACATTGAAGCCCTACGCTGGTCAACACTGTGTGAATGGGTGTACTGACATTGAAGCCCTCCGCAGGTTAACAATGTGTGAATGGGTGTACTGACATTGAAGCCCTCCGCTGGTCTACACTGCGAACGGGGTACTGACATTGAAGCCCTCCGCTGGTCAACACTGTGTGAATGGGTGTACTGACATTGAAGCCCTCCGCTGGTCTACACTGTGAACGGGTGTACTGACATTGAAGCCCTACGCTGGTCAACACTGTGTGAATGGGTGTACTGACATTGAAGCCCTCCGCAGGTTAACAATGTGTGAATGCGTGTACTGACATTGAAGCCCTCCGCTGGTCTACACTGTGAACGGGTGTACTGACATTGAAGCCCTCCGCTGGACTACACTGTGAACGGGTGTACTGACATTGAAGCCCTCCGCTGGTCAACACTGTGAACGGGTGTACTGACATTGAAGCCCTCCGCTGGTCAACACTGTGAACGGGTATACTGACATTGAAGCCCTCCGCTGGACTACACTGTGAACGGGTGTACTGACATTGAAGCCCTCCGCTGGTCAACACTGTGAACGGGTGTACTGACATTGAAGCCCTCCGCTGGTCTACACTGTGAACGGGTGTACTGACATTGAAGCCCTCCGCTGGACTACACTGTGAACGGGTGTACTGACATTGAAGCCCTCCGCTGGTCTACACTGTGAACGGGTGTACTGACATTGAAGCCTTCCGCTGGTCTACACTGTGAACGGGTGTACTGACATTGAAGCTCTCCGCTGGTCTACAATGTGAACGGGTGTACTGACGTTGAAGGCCTCCGCTGGTCAACACTGTGTGAATGGCTGTACTGACATTGAAGCCGTCCGCTGGTCTACACTGTGTGAACGGGTGTACTGACATTGAAGCCCTCCGCTGGCCAACACTGTGTGAATGGGTGTACTGACATTGAAGCCCTCCGCTGGTCTACACTGTGAACGGGTGTACTGACATTGAAGCTCTCCGCTGGTCTACAATGTGAACGGGTGTACTGACGTTGAAGGCCTCCGCTGGTCAACACTGTGTGAATGGCTGTACTGACATTGAAGCCTTCCGCTGGTCTACACTGTGTGAACGGGTGTACTGACATTGAAGCCCTCCGCTGGCCAACACTGTGTGAATGGGTGTACTGACATTGAAGCCCTCCGCTGGTATACACTGTGTGAATGGGTGTACTGACATTGAAGCCATCCGCTGGTCTACACTGTGAACGGGTGTACTGACATTGAAGCCCTCCGCTGGTCAACACTGTGAACCGGTGTACTGACATTGAAGCCCTCCGCTGGTCTACACTGTGAACGGGTGTACTGACATTGAAGCCCTCCGCTGGTCTACACTGTGAACGAGTGTACTGACATTGAAGCCCTCCGCTGGTCTACACTGTGAACGGGTGTACTGACATTGAAGCTCTCCGCTGGTCTACAATGTGAACGGGTGTACTGACATTGAAGGCCTCCGCTGGTCAACACTGTGTGAATGGGTGTACTGACATTGAAGCCGTCCGCTGGTCTACACTGTGTGAATGGGTGTACTGACATTGAAGCCCTCCGCTGGTCAACACAGTGAACGGGTGTACTGACATTGAAGCCCTCCGTTGGTCTACACTGCGAACGGGTGTACTGACATTGAAGCCCTCCGCTGGTCAACACTGTGTGAATGGGTGTACTGACATTGAAGCCCTCCGCTGGTCTACACTGTGAACGGGTGTACTGACATTGAAGCCCTACGCAGGTCTACAAAGTGTGAATGCGTGTACTGACATTGAAGCCCTCCGCTGGTCTACACTGTGAACGGGTGTACTGACATTGAAGACCTCCGCTGGTCAACACTGTGTGAATGGGTGTACTGACATTGAAGCCCTCCGCAGGTCTACAATGTGTGAATGCGTGTACTGACATTGAAGCCCTCCGCTGGTCTACACTGTGAACGGGTGTACTGACATTGAAGCCCTCCGCTGGTCTACACTGCGAACGGGGTACTGACATTGAAGCCCTCCGCTGGTCAAAACTGTGTGAATGGGTGTACTGACATTGAAGCCCTCCGCTGGTCTACACTGTGAACGGGTGTACTGACATTGAAGCCCTACGCTGGTCAACACTGTGTGAATGGGTGTACTGACATTGAAGCCCTCCGCAGGTTAACAATGTGTGAATGCGTGTACTGACATTGAAGCCCTCCGCTGGTCTACACTGTGAACGGGTGTACTGACATTGAAGCCCTCCGCTGGACTACACTGTGAACGGGTGTACTGACATTGAAGCCCTCCGCTGGTCAACACTGTGAACGGGTGTACTGACATTGAAGCCCTCCGCTGGTCAACACTGTGAACGGGTATACTGACATTGAAGCCCTCCGCTGGACTACACTGTGAACGGGTGTACTGACATTGAAGCCCTCCGCTGGTCAACACTGTGAACGGGTGTACTGACATTGAAGCCCTCCGCTGGTCTACACTGTGAACGGGTGTACTGACATTGAAGCCCTCCGCTGGACTACACTGTGAACGGGTGTACTGACATTGAAGCCCTCCGCTGGTCAACACTGTGAACGGGTGTACTGACATTGAAGCCCTCCGCTGGTCAACACAGTGAACGGGTGTACTGACATTGAAGCACTCCGCTGGACTACACTGTGAACGGGTGTACTGACATTGAAGCCCTCCGCTGGTCAACACTGTGAACTGGTGTACTGACATTGAAGCCCTCCGCTGGTCTACACTGTGAACGGGTGTACTGACATTGAAGCCCTCCGCTGGTCTACACTGTGAACGGGTGTACTGACATTGAAGCCCTCCGCTGGTCTACACTATGTATGGGTGTACTGACATTGAAGCTCTCCGCTGGTCTACACTGTGAATGGGTGTACTGACATTGAAGCCCTCCGCTGGTCAACACTGTGAATGGGTGTACTGACATTGAAGCCCTCCGCTGGTCTACACTGTGAATGGGTGTACTGACATTGAAGCCCTCCGCTGGTCTACACTGTGTGAATGGGTGTACTGACATTGAAGCCCTCCGCTGGTCTACACTGTGTGAATGTGTGTACTGACATTGAAGCCCTCCGCTGATCTACACGGTGTGAATGGGTGTACTGACATTGAAGCCCTCCGCTGGTCTACACTGTGAACGGGTGTACTGACATTGAAGCCCTCCGTGGTCAACACTCTGTGAATGGGTGTACTGAAATTGAAGCCCTCCGCTGGTCAACACAGTGAACGGGTGTACTGATATTGAAGCCCTCCGCAGGTCTACAATGTGTGAATGCGTGTACTGACATTGAAGCCCTCCGCTGGTCTACACTGTGAACGGGTGTACTGACATTGAAGCCCTCCGGTGGTCTACACTGTGAATGGGTGTACTGACATTGAAGCCCTCCGCTGGTCTACAATGTGTGAATGCGTGTACTGACATTGAAGCCCTCCGCTGGTCTACACTGTGAACGGGTGTACTGACATTGAAGCCCTCCGCTGGTCAACACTGTGTGAATGGGTGTACTGACATTGAAGTCCTCCGCAGGTCTACAATGTGTGAATGCGTGTACTGACATTGAAGCCCTCCGCTGGTCTACACTGTGAACGGGTGTACTGACATTGAAGCCCTCCGCTGGACTACACTGTGAACGGGTGTCCTGACATTGAAGCCCTCCGCTGGTGAACACTGTGAACGGGTGTACTGACATTGAAGCCCTCCGCTGGTCAACACTGTGAACGGGTGTACTGACATTGAAGCCCTCCGCTGGACTACACTCTGAACGGATGTACTGACATTGAAGCCCTCCGCTGGTCAACACTGTGAACGGGTGTACTGACATTGAAGCCCTCCGCTGGTCTACACTGTGTGAATGGGTGTACTGACATTGAAGCCCTCCGTGGTCAACACTCTGTGAATGGGTGTACTGAAATTGAAGCCCTCCGCTGGTCAACACAGTGAACGGGTGTACTGATATTGAAGCCCTCCGCAGGTCTACAATGTGTGAATGCGTGTACTGACATTGAAGCCCTCCGCTGGTCTACACTGTGAACGGGTGTACTGACATTGAAGCCCTCCGGTGGTCTACACTGTGAATGGGTGTACTGACATTGAAGCCCTCCGCTGGTCTACAATGTGTGAATGCGTGTACTGACATTGAAGCCCTCCGCTGGTCTACACTGTGAACGGGTCTACTGACATTGAAGCCCTCCGCTGGTCAACACTGTGTGAATGGGTGTACTGACATTGAAGCCCTCCGCAGGTCTACAATGTGTGAATGCGTGTACTGACATTGAAGCCCTCCGCTGGTCTACACTGTGAACGGGTGTACTGACATTGAAGCCCTCCGCTGGACTACACTGTGAACGGGTGTCCTGACATTGAAGCCCTCCGCTGGTGAACACTGTGAACGGGTGTACTGACATTGAAGCCCTCCGCTGGTCAACACTGTGAACGGGTGTACTGACATTGAAGCCCTCCGCTGGACTACACTCTGAACGGATGTACTGACATTGAAGCCCTCCGCTGGTCAACACTGTGAACGGGTGTACTGACATTGAAGCCCTCCGCTGGTCTACACTGTGTGAATGGGTGTACTGACATTGAAGCCCTCCGCTGGTCTACACTGTGAACGGGTGTACTGACATTGAAGCCCTCCGCTGGACTACACTGTGAACGGGTGTACTGACATTGAAGCCCTCCGCTGGTCAACACTGTGAACGGGTGTACTGACATTGAAGCCCTCCGCTGGTCAACACTGTGAACGGGTGTACTGACATTGAAGCCCTCCGCTGGACTACACTGTGAACGGGTGTACTGACATTGAAGCCCTCCGCTGGTCAACACTGTGAACGGGTGTACTGACATTGAAGACCTCCGCTGGTCTACACTGTGAACGGGTGTACTGACATTGAAGCCCTCCGCTGGTCAACACTGTGAACGGGTGTACTGACATTGAAGCCCTCCGCTGGTCTACACTGTGAACGGGTGTACTGACATTGAAGCCCTCCGCTGGTCTACACTGTGAACGGGTGTACTGACATTGAAGCCCTCCGCTGGTCTACACTGTGAACGGGTGTACTGACACTGAAGCTCTCCGCTGGTCTACAATGTGAACGGGTGTACTGACATTGAATGCCTCCGCTGGTCAACACTGTGTGAATGGGTGTACTGACATTGAAGCCCTCCGCTTGGCAACACAGTGAACGGGTGTACTGATATTGAAGCCCTCCGCTGGTCAACACTGAGAACGGGTGTACTGACATTGAAGCCCTCCGCTGGTCTACACTGTGAACGGGTGTACTGACATTGAAGCCCTCCGCTGGTCTACACTGTGGATGGGTGTACTGACATTGAAGCCCTCCGCTGGTCTACACTGTGTGACTGGGTGTAATGACATTGAAGGCCTCCGCTGGTCTACACTGTGAATGGGTGTACTGACATTGAAGCCCTCCGCCTGTCTACACTGCGAACGGGTGTACTGACATTGAAGCCCTCCGGTGGTCAACACTGTGTGAATGGGTGTACTGACATTGAAGCCCTCCGCTCGTCTACACTGTGAACGTGTGTACTGACATTGAAGCCCTCCGCTGGACTACACTGTGAACGGGTGTACTGACATTGAAGCCCTCCGCCGGTCAACACTGTGAACGGGTGTACTGACATTGAAGCACTCCGCTGGTCTACACTGTGAACGGGTGTACTGACATTGAAGCCCTCCGCTGGTCTACAATGTGAACGGGTGTACTGACATTGAAGGCCTCCGCTGGTCAACACTGTGCGAATGGGTGTACTGACATTGAAGCCGTCCGCTGGTCTACACTGTGTGAATGAGTGTACTGACATTGAAGCCCTCCGCTGGTCAACACAGAGAACGGGTGTACTGACATTGAAGCCCTCCGCTGGTCTAGACTCTGTGAACGGGTGTACTGACATTGAAGCCCTCCGCTGGTCAACACTGTGAACGGGTGTACTGACATTGAAGCCCTCCGCTGGTCTACACTGTGAATGGGTGTACTGACATTGAAGCCCTCCGCTGGTCAACACTGTGTGGATGTGTGTACTGACATTGAAGCCCTCCGCTGGTCTACAATGTGTGAATGCGTGTACTGACATTGAAGCCCTCCGCTGGTCTAAACTGTAAACGGGTGTACTGACATGGAAGCCCTCCGCTGGTCAACACTGTGTGAATGGGTGTACTGACATTGAAGCCCTCCGCAGGTCTACAATGTGTGAATGCGTGTACTGACATTGAAGCCCTCCGCTGGTCTACACTGTGAACGGGTGTACTGACATTGAAGCCCTCCGCTGGTCTACACTGTGAATGGGTGTACTGACATTGAAGCCCTCCGCTGGTCTACACTGTGAACGGGTGTACTGACATTGAAGCCCTCCGCTGGCCAACACTGTGTGAATGGGTGTACTGACATTGAAGCCCTCCGCTGGTATACACTGTGTGAATGGGTGTACTGACATTGAAGCCATCCGCTGGTCTACACTGTGAACGGGTGTACTGACATTGAAGCCCTCCGCTGGACTACACTGTGAACGGGTGTACTGACATTGAAGCCCTCCGCTGGTCAACACTGTGAACCGGTGTACTGACATTGAAGCCCTCCGCTGGTCTACACTGTGAACGGGTGTACTGACATTGAAGCCCTCCGCTGGTCTACACTGTGAACGGGTGTACTGACATTGAAGCCCTCCGCTGGTCTACACTGTGAACGGGTGTACTGACATTGAAGCTCTCCGCTGGTCTACAATGTGAACGGGTGTACTGACGTTGAAGGCCTCCGCTGGTCAACACTGTGTGAATGGCTGTACTGACATTGAAGCCGTCCGCTGGTCTACACTGTGTGAACGGGTGTACTGACATTGAAGCCCTCCGCTGGCCAACACTGTGTGAATGGGTGTACTGACATTGAAGCCCTCCGCTGGTCTACACTGTGAATGGGTGTACTGACATTGAAGCCATCCGCTGGTCTACACTGTGAACGGGTGTACTGACATTGAAGCCCTCCGCTGGTCAACACTGTGAACCGGTGTACTGACATTGAAGCCCTCCGCTGTTCTACACTGTGAACGGGTGTACTGACATTGAAGCCCTCCGCTGGTCTACACTGTGAACGAGTGTACTGACATTGAAGCCCTCCGCTGGTCTACACTGTGAACGGGTGTACTGACATTGAAGCTCTCCGCTGGTCTACAATGTGAACGGGTGTACTGACATTGAAGGCCTCCGCTGGTCAACACTGTGTGAATGGGTGTACTGACATTGAAGCCGTCCGCTGGTCTACACTGTGTAAATGGGTGTACTGACATTGAAGCCCTCCGCTGGTCAACACAGTGAACGGGTGTACTGACATTGAAGCCCTCCGTTGGTCTACACTGCGAACGGGTGTACTGACATTGAAGCCCTCCGCTGGTCAACACTGTGTGAATGGGTGTACTGACATTGAAGCCCTCCGCTGGTCTACACTGTGAACGGGTGTACTGACATTGAAGCCCTACGCAGGTCTACAAAGTGTGAATGCGTGTACTGACATTGAAGCCCTCCGCTGGTCTACACTGTGAACGGGTGTACTGACATTGAAGACCTCCGCTGGTCAACACTGTGTGAATGGGTGTACTGACATTGAAGCCCTCCGCAGGTCTACAATGTGTGAATGCGTGTACTGACATTGAAGCCCTCCGCTGGTCTACACTGTGAACGGGTGTACTGACATTGAAGCCCTCCGCTGGTCTACACTGTGAATGGGTGTACTGACATTGAAGCCCTCCGCTGGTCTACACTGCGAACGGGGTACTGACATTGAAGCCCTCCGCTGGTCAACACTGTGTGAATGGGTGTACTGACATTGAAGCCCTCCGCTGGTCAACACTGTGTGAATGGGTGTACTGACATTGAAGCCCTCCGCTGGTCTACAATGTGTGAATGCGTGTACTGACATTGAAGCCCTCCGCTGGTCTACACTGTGAACGGGTGTACAGACATTGAAGCCCTCCGCTGGTCAACACTGTGTGAATGGGTGTACTGACATTGAAGCCCTCCGCAGGTTAACAATGTGTGAATGCGTGTACTGACATTGAAGCCCTCCGCTGGTCTACACTGTGAACGGGTGTACTGACATTGAAGCCCTCCGCTGGACTACACTGTGAACGGGTGTACTGACATTGAAGCCCTCCGCTGGTCAACACTGTGAACGGGTGTACTGACATTGAAGCCCTCCGCTGGTCTACACTGTGAACGGGTGAACTGACATTGAAGCCCTCCGCTGGACTACACTGTGAACGGGTGTACTGACATTGAAGCCCTCCGCTGGTCAACACTGTGAACGGGTGTACTGACATTGAAGCCCTCCGCTGGTCAACACAGTGAACGGGTGTACTGACATTGAAGCCCTCCGCTGGACTACACTGTGAACGGGTGTACTGACATTGAAGCCCTCCGCTGGTCAACACTGTGAACGGGTGTACTGACATTGAAGCCCTCCGCTGGTCTACACTGTGAACGGGTGTACTGACATTGAAGCCCTCCGCTGGTCTACACTGTGAACGGGTGTACTGACATTGAAGCCCTCCGCTGGTCTACACTATGTATGGGTGTACTGACATTGAAGCTCTCCGCTGGTCTACACTGTGAATGGGTGTACTGACATTGAAGCCTTCCGCTGGTCAACACTGTGAATGGGTGTACTGACATTGAAGCCCTCCGCTGGTCTACACTGTGAATGGGTGTACTGACATTGAAGCCCTCCGCTGGTCTACACTGTGTGAATGGGTGTACTGACATTGAAGCCCTCCGCTGGTCTACACTGTGTGAATGGGTGTACTGACATTGAAGCCCTCCGCTGATCTACACGGTGTGAATGGGTGTACTGACATTGAAGCCCTCCGCTGGTCTACACTGTGAACGGGTGTACTGACATTGAAGCCCTCCGTGGTCAACACTCTGTGAATGGGGGTACTGACATTGAAGCCCTCCGCTGGTCAACACAGTGAACGGGTGTACTGATATTGAAGCCCTCCGCAGGTCTACAATGTGTGAATGCGTGTACTGACATTGAAGCCCTCCGCTGGTCTACACTGTGAACGGGTGTACTGACATTGAAGCCCTCCGGTGGTCTACACTGTGAATGGGTGTACTGACTTTGAAGCCCTCCGCTGGTCTACAATGTGTGAATGCGTGTACTGACATTGAAGCCCTCCGCTGGTCTACACTGTGAACGGGTGTACTGACATTGAAGCCCTCCGCTGGTCAACACTGTTTGAATGGGTGTACTGACATTGAAGCCCTCCGCAGGTCTACAATGTGTGAATGCGTGTACTGACATTGAAGCCCTCCGCTGGTCTACACTGTGAACGGGTGTACTGACATTGAAGCCGTCCGCTGGACTACACTGTGAACGGGTGTCCTGACATTGAAGCCCTCCGCTGGTCAACACTGTGAACGGGTGTACTGACATTGAAGCCCTCCGCTGGTCAACACTGTGAACGGGTGAACTGACATTGAAGCCCTCCGCTGGACTACACTCTGAACGGATGTACTGACATTGAAGCCCTCCGCTGGTCAACACTGTGAACGGGTGTACTGACATTGAAGCCCTCCGCTGGTCTACACTGTGTGAATGGGTGTACTGACATTGAAGCCCTCCGCTGGTCTACACTGTGAACGGGTGTACTGACATTGAAGCCCTCCGCTGGACTACACTGTGAACGGGTGTACTGACATTGAAGCCCTCCGCTGGTCAACACTGTGAACGGGTGTACTGACATTGAAGCCCTCCGCTGGTCAACACTGTGAACGGGTGTACTGACATTGAAGCCCTCCGCTGGACTACACTGTGAACGGGTGTACTGACATTGAAGCCCTCCGCTGGTCAACACTGTGAACGGGTGTACTGACATTGAAGACCTCCGCTGGTCTACACTGTGAACGGGTGTACTGACATTGAAGCCCTCCGCTGGTCAACACTGTGAACGGGTGTACTGACATTGAAGCCCTCCGCTGGTCTACACTGTGAACGGGTGTACTGGCATTGAAGCCCTCCGCTGGTCTACACTGTGAACGGGTGTACTGACATTGAAGCCCTCCGCTGGTCTACACTGTGAACGGGTGTACTGACACTGAAGCTCTCCGCTGGTCTACAATGTGAACGGGTGTACTGACATTGAAGGCCTCCGCTGGTCAACACTGTGTGAATGGGTGTACTGACATTGAAGCCCTCCGCTGGTCAACACAGTGAACGGGTGTACTGATATTGAAGCCCTCCGCTGGTCAACACTGAGAACGGGTGTACTGACATTGAAGCCCTCCGCTGGTCTACACTGTGAACGGGTGTACTGACATTGAAGCCCTCCGCTGGTCTACACTGTGGATGGGTGTACTGACATTGAAGCCCTCCGCTGGTCTACACTGTGTGACTGGGTGTAATGACATTGAAGGCCTCCGCTGGTCTACACTGTGAATGGGTGTACTGACATTGAAGCCCTCCGCTGGTCTACACTGCGAACGGGTGTACTGACATTGAAGCCCTCCGGTGGTCAACACTGTGTGAATGGGTGTACTGACATTGAAGCCCTCCGCTCGTCTACACTGTGAACGGGTGTACTGACATTGAAGCCCTCCGCTGGTCTAGACTCTGTGAACGGGTGTACTGACATTGAAGCCCTCCGCTGGTCAACACTGTGAACGGGTGTACTGACATTGAAGCCCTCCGCTGGTCTACACTGTGAATGGGTGTACTGACATTGAAGCCCTCCGCTGGTGTACACTGCGAACGGGTGTACTGACATTGAAGCCCTCCGCTGGTCAACACTGTGTGGATGTGTGTACTGACATTGAAGCCCTCCGCTGGTCTACAATGTGTGAATGCGTGTACTGACATTGAAGCCCTCCGCTGGTCTAAACTGTAAACGGGTGTACTGACATGGAAGCCCTCCGCTGGTCAACACTGTGTGAATGGGTGTACTGACATTGAAGCCCTCCGCAGGTCTACAATGTGTGAATGCGTGAACTGACATTGAAGCCCTCCGCTGGTCTACACTGTGAACGGGTGTACTGACATTGAAGCCCTCCGCTGGTCTACACTGTGAATGGGTGTACTGACATTGAAGCCCTCCGCTGGTCTACACTGTGAACGGGTGTACTGACATTGAAGCCCTCCGCTGGCCAACACTGTGTGAATGGGTGTACTGACATTGAAGCCCTCCGCTGGTATACACTGTGTGAATGGGTGTACTGACATTGAAGCCATCCGCTGGTCTACACTGTGAACGGGTGTACTGACATTGAAGCCCTCCGCTGGTCAACACTGTGAACCGGTGTACTGACATTGAAGCCCTCCGCTGGTCTACACTGTGAACGGGTGTACTGACATTGAAGCCCTCCGCTGGTCAACACTGTGAACCGGTGTACTGACATTGAAGCCCTCCGCTGGTCTACACTGTGAACGGGTGTACTGACATTGAAGACCTCCGCTGGTCTACACTGTGAACGGGTGTACTGACATTGAAGCCCTCCGCTGGTCAACACTGTGAACGGGTGTACTGACATTGAAGCCCTCCGCTGGTCTACACTGTGAACGGGTGTACTGGCATTGAAGCCCTCCGCTGGTCTACACTGTGAACGGGTGTACTGACATTGAAGCCCTCCGCTGGTCTACACTGTGAACGGGTGTACTGACACTGAAGCTCTCCGCTGGTCTACAATGTGAACGGGTGTACTGACATTGAAGGCCTCCGCTGGTCAACACTGTGTGAATGGGTGTACTGACATTGAAGCCCTCCGCTGGTCAACACAGTGAACGGGTGTACTGATATTGAAGCCCTCCGCTGGTCAACACTGAGAACGGGTGTACTGACATTGAAGCCCTCCGCTGGTCTACACTGTGAACGGGTGTACTGACATTGAAGCCCTCCGCTGGTCTACACTGTGGATGGGTGTACTGACATTGAAGCCCTCCGCTGGTCTACACTGTGTGACTGGGTGTAATGACATTGAAGGCCTCCGCTGGTCTACACTGTGAATGGGTGTACTGACATTGAAGCCCTCCGCTGGTCTACACTGCGAACGGGTGTACTGACATTGAAGCCCTCCGGTGGTCAACACTGTGTGAATGGGTGTACTGACATTGAAGCCCTCCGCTCGTCTACACTGTGAACGGGTGTACTGACATTGAAGCCCTCCGCTGGTCTAGACTCTGTGAACGGGTGTACTGACATTGAAGCCCTCCGCTGGTCAACACTGTGAACGGGTGTACTGACATTGAAGCCCTCCGCTGGTCTACACTGTGAATGGGTGTACTGACATTGAAGCCCTCCGCTGGTCTACACTGCGAACGGGTGTACTGACATTGAAGCCCTCCGCTGGTCAACACTGTGTGGATGTGTGTACTGACATTGAAGCCCTCCGCTGGTCTACAATGTGTGAATGCGTGTACTGACATTGAAGCCCTCCGCTGGTCTAAACTGTAAACGGGTGTACTGACATGGAAGCCCTCCGCTGGTCAACACTGTGTGAATGGGTGTACTGACATTGAAGCCCTCCGCAGGTCTACAATGTGTGAATGCGTGAACTGACATTGAAGCCCTCCGCTAGTCTACACTGTGAACGGGTGTACTGACATTGAAGCCCTCCGCTGGTCTACACTGTGAATGGGTGTACTGACATTGAAGCCCTCCGCTGGTCTACACTGTGAACGGGTGTACTGACATTGAAGCCCTCCGCTGGCCAACACTGTGTGAATGGGTGTACTGACATTGAAGCCCTCCGCTGGTATACACTGTGTGAATGGGTGTACTGACATTGAAGCCATCCGCTGGTCTACACTGTGAACGGGTGTACTGACATTGAAGCCCTCCGCTGGACTACACTGTGAACGGGTGTACTGACATTGAAGCCATCCGCTGGTCAACACTGTGAACCGGTGTACTGACATTGAAGCCCTCCGCTGGTCTACACTGTGAACGGGTGTACTGACATTGAAGCCCTCCGCTGGTCTACACTGTGAACGGGTGTACTGACATTGAAGCCCTCCGCTGGTCTACACTGTGAACGGGTGTACTGACATTGAAGCTCTCCGCTGGTCTACAATGTGAACGGGTGTACTGACATTGAAGGCCTCCGCTGGTCAACACTGTGTGAATGGCTGTACTGACATTGAAGCCGTCCGCTGGTCTACACTGTGTGAACGGGTGTACTGACATTGAAGCCCTCCGCTGGCCAACACTGTGTGAATGGGTGTACTGACATTGAAGCCCTCCGCTGGTATACACTGTGTGAATTGGTGTACTGACATTGAAGCCATCCGCTGGTCTACACTGTGAACGGGTGTACTGACATTGAAGCCCTCCGCTGGTCAACACTGTGAACCGGTGTACTGACATTGAAGCCCTCCGCTGGTCTACACTGTGAACGGGTGTACTGACATTGAAGCCCTCCGCTGGTCTACACTGTGAACGAGTGTACTGACATTGAAGCCCTCCGCTGGTCTACACTGTGAACGGGTGTACTGACATTGAAGCTCTCCGCTGGTCTACAATGTGAACGGGTGTACTGACATTGAAGGCCTCCGCTGGTCAACACTGTGTGAATGGGTGTACTGACATTGAAGCCGTCCGCTGGTCTACACTGTGTGAATGGGTGTACTGACATTGAAGCCCACCGCTGGTCAACACAGTGAACGGGTGTACTGACATTGAAGCCCTCCGTTGGTCTACACTGCGAACGGGTGTACTGACATTGAAGCCCTCCGCTGGTCAACACTGTGTGAATGGGTGTACTGACATTGAAGCCCTCCGCTGGTCTACACTGTGAACGGGTGTACTGACATTGAAGCCCTACGCAGGTCTACAAAGTGTGAATGCGTGTACTGACATTGAAGCCCTCCGCTGGTCTACACTGTGAACGGGTGTACTGACATTGAAGACCTCCGCTGGTCAACACCGTGTGAATGGGTGTACTGACATTGTAGCCCTCCGCAGGTCTACAATGTGTGAATGCGTGTACTGACATTGAAGCCCTCCGCTGGTCTACACTGTGAACGGGTGTACTGACATTGAAGCCCTCCGCTGGTCTACACTGTGAATGGGTGTACTGACATTGAAGCCCTCCGCTGGTCTACACTGCGAACGGGGTACTGACATTGAAGCCCTCCGCTGGTCAACACTGTGTGAATGGGTGTACTGACATTGAAGCCCTCCGCTGGTCTACACTGTGAACGGGTGTACTGACATTGAAGCCCTCCGCTGGTCTACACTGTGAACGGGTGTACTGACATTGAAGCCCTCCGCTGGACTACACTGTGAACGGGTATACTGACATTGAAGCCCTCCGCTGGTCAACACTGTGAACGGGTGTACTGACATTGAAGCCCTCCGCTGGTCTACACTGTGAACGGGTGTACTGACAATGAAGCCCTCCGCTGGTCTACACTGTGAATGGGTGTACTGACATTGAAGCCCTCCGCTGGTCTGCACAGTGAACGGGTGTACTGATATTGAAGCTCTTCGCTGGTCTACAATGTGAACGGGTGTACTGACATTGAAGGCCTCCGCTGGTCAACACTGTGTGAACGGGTGTACTGACATTGAAGCCCTCCGCTGGACTACACTGTGAACGGGTGTACTGACATTGAAGCCCTCCGCTGGTCAACACTGTGAACGGGTGTACTGACATTGAAGACCTCCGCTGGTCTACACTGTGAACGGGTGTACTGACATTGAAGCCCTCCGCTGGGCTACACTGTGAACGGGTGTACTGACACTGAAGCTCTCCGCTGGTCTACAATGTGAACGGGTGTACTGACATTGAAGGCCTCCGCTGGTCAACACTGTGTGAATGGGTGTACTGACATTGAAGCCGTCCGCTGGTCTACACTGTGCGAATGGGTGTACTGACATTGAAGCCATCCGCTGGACTACACTGTGAACGGGTGTACTGACATTGAAGCCCTCCGCTGGTCAACACTGTGAACGGGTGTACTAACATTGAAGCCCTCCGCTGGTCTACACTGTGTGAATGGGTGTACTGACATTGAAGCCCTCCGCTGGTCTACACTGTGAACGGGTGTACTGACATTGAAGCCCTCCGCTGGACTACACTGTGAACGGGTGTACTGACATTGAAGCCCTCCGCTGGCCAACACTGTGAACGGGTGTACTGACATTGAAGCCCTCCGCTGGTCAACACTGTGAACGGGTGTACTGACATTGAAGCCCTCCGCTGGACTACACTGTGAACGGGTGTACTGACATTGAAGCCCTCCGCTGGTCAACACTGTGAACGGGTGTACTGACATTGAAGCCCTCCGCTGGTCTACACTGTGAACGGGTGTACTGACATTGAAGCCCTCCGCTGGTCTACACTGTGAACGGGTGTACTGACATTGAAGCCCTCCGCTGGTCTACACTGTGAACGGGTGAACTGACATTGAAGCCTTCCGCTGGTCTACACTGTGAATGGGTGTACTGACATTGATGCCCTCCGCTGGTCTACACTGCGAACGGGGTACTGACATTGAAGCCCTCCGCTGGTCAACACTGTGTGAATGGGTGTACTGACATTGAAGCCCTCCGCTGGTCCACACTGTGTGAATGGGTGTACTGACTTTGAAGCCCTCCGCTGGTCTACAATGTGTGAATGCGTGTACTGACATTGAAGCCCTCCGCTGGTCTACACTGTGAACGGGTGTACTGACATTGAAGCCCTCCGCTGGTCAACACTGTGTGAATGGGTGTACTGACATTGAAGCCCTCCGCAGGTCTACAATGTGTGAATGCGTGTACTGACATTGAAGCCCTCCGCTGGTCTACACTGTGAACGGGTGTACTGACATTGAAGCCCTCCGCTGGACTACACTGTGAACGGGTGTACTGACATTGAAGCCCTCCGCTGGTCAACACTGTGAACGGGTGTACTGACATTGAAGCCCTCCGCTGTTCAACACTGTGAACGGGTGTACTGACATTGAAGCCCTCCGCTGGTCAACACTGTGAACGGGTGTACTGACATTGAAGCCCTCCGCTGGTCAACACTGTGAACGGGTGTACTGACATTGAAGCCCTCCGCTGGTCTACACTGTGTGAATGGGTGTACTGACATTGAAGCCCTCCGCTGGTCTACACTGTGAACGGGTGTACTGACATTGAAGCCCTCCGCTGGACTACACTGTGAACGGGTGTACTGACATTGAAGCCCTCCGCTGGTCAACACTGTGAACGGGTGTACTGACATTGAAGCCCTCCGCTGGTCAACACTGTGAACGGGTGTACTGACATTGAAGCCCTCCGCTGGACTACACTGTGAACGGGTGTACTGACATTGAAGCCCTCCGCTGGTCAATACTATGAACGGGTGTACTGACATTGAAGCCCTCCGCTGGTCTACACTGTGAACGGGTGTTCTGACATTGAAGCCCTCCGCTGGTCTACACTGTGAACGGGTGTACTGACATTAAAGCCCTCCGCTGGTCTACACTGTGTATGGGTGTACTGACATTGAAGCTCTCCGCTGGTCTACACTGTGAATGGGTGTACTGACATTGAAGCCCTCCGCTGGTCAACACTGTGAATGGGTGTACTGACATTGAAGCCCTCCGCTGGTCTACACTGTGAATGGGTGTACTGACATTGAAGCCCTCCGCTGGTCTACACTGTGTGAATGGGTGTACTGACATTGAAGCCCTCCGCTGGTATACACTGTGTGAATGGGTGTACTGACATTGACGCCATCCGCTGGTCTACACTGTGAACGGGTGTACTGACATTGAAGCCCTCCGCTGGACTACACTGTGAACGGGTGTACTGACATTGAAGCCCTCCGCTGGTCAACACTGTGAACCGGTGTACTGACATTGAAGCCCACCGCTGGTCTACACTGTGAACGGGTGTACTGACATTGAAGCCCTCCGCTGGTCTACACTGTGAACGGGTGTACTGACATTGAAGCTCTCCGCTGGTCTACAATGTGAACGGGTGTACTGACATTGAAGGCCTCCGCTGGTCAACACTGTGTGAATGGGTGTACTGACATTGAAGCCGTCCGCTGGTCTACACTGTGCGAATGGGTGTACTGACATTGAAGCCCTCCGCTGGTCAACACAGTGAACGGGTGTACTGATATTGAAGCCCTCCGCTGGTCAACACTGAGAACGGGTGTACTGACATTGAAGCCCTCCGCTGGACTACACTGTGAACGGGTGTACTGACATTGAAGCCCTCCGCTGGTCAACACTATGAACGGGTGTACTGACATTGAAGCCCTCCGCTGGTCTACACTGTGAACGGGTGTTCTGACATTGAAGCCCTCCGCTGGTCTACACTGTGAACGGGTGTACTGACATTGAAGCCCTCCGCTGGTCTACACTGTGTATGGGTGTACTGACATTGAAGCTCTCCGCTGGTCTACACTGTGAATGGGTGTACTGACATTGAAGCCCTCCGCTGGTCTACACTGTGTGAATGGGTGTACTGACATTGAAGCCCTCCGCTGGTATACACTGTGTGAATGGGTGTACTGACATTGAAGCCATCCGCTGGTCCACACTGTGAACGGGTGTACTGACATTGAAGCCCTCCGCTGGACTACACTGTGAACGGGTGTACTGACATTGAAGCCCTCCGCTGGTCAACACTGTGAACCGGTGTACTGACATTGAAGCCCACCGCTGGTCTACACTGTGAACGGGTGTACTGACATTGAAGCCCTCCGCTGGTCTACACTGTGAACGGGTGTACTGACATTGAAGCCCTCCGCTGGTCTACACTGTGAACGGGTGTACTGACATTGAAGCTCTCCGCTGGTCTACAATGTGAACGGTTGTACTGACATTGAAGGCCTCCGCTGGTCAACACTGTGTGAATGGGTGTACTGACATTGAAGCCGTCCGCTGGTCTACACTGTGAGAATGGGTGTACTGACATTGAAGCCCTCCGCTGATCAACACAGTGAACGGGTGTACTGATATTGAAGCCCTCCGCTGGTCAACACTGAGAACGGGTGTACTGACATTGAAGCCCTCCGCTGGACTACACTGTGAACGGGTGTACTGACATTGAAGCCCTCCGCTGGTCAACACTGTGAACGGGAGTACTGACATTGAAGCCCTCCGCTGGTCAACACTGTGAACGGGTGTACTGACATTGAAGCCCTCCGCTGGACTACACTGTGAACGGGTGTACTGACATTGAAGCCCTCCGCTGGTCAACACTGTGAACGGGTGTACTGACATTGAAGCCCTCCGCTGGTCTACACTGTGAACGGGTGTACTGACATTGAAGCCCTCCGCTGGTCTACACTGTGAACGGGTGTACTGACATTGAAGCCCTCCGCTGGTCTACACTGTGTATGGGTGTACTGACATTGAAGCTCTCCGCTGGTCTACACTGTGAATGGGTGTACTGACATTGAAGCCCTCCGCTGGTCAACACTGTGAATGGGTGTACTGACATTGAAGCCCTCCGCTGGTCTACACTGTGAATGTGTGTACTGACATTGAATCCCTCCGCTGGTCTACACTGTGTGAATGGGTGTACTGACATTGAAGCCCTCCGCTGGTATACACTGTGTGAATGGGTGTACTGACATTGAAGCCATCCGCTGGTCCACACTGTGAACGGGTGTACTGACATTGAAGCCCTCCGCTGGACTAGACTGTGAACGGGTGTACTGACATTGAAGCCCTCCGCTGGTCAACACTGTGAACCGGTGTACTGACATTGAAGCCCACCGCTGGTCTACACTGTGAACGGGTGTACTGACATTGAAGCCCTCCGCTGGTCTACACTGTGAACGGGTGTACTGACATTGAAGCCCTCCGCTGGTCTACACTGTGAACGGGTGTACTGACATTGAAGCTCTCCGCTGGTCTACAATGTGAACGGGTGTACTGACATTGAAGGCCTCCGCTGGTCAACACTGTGTGAATGGGTGTACTGACATTGAAGCCGTCCGCTGGTCTACACTGTGTGAATGGGTGTACTGACATTGAAGCCCTCCGCTGGTCAACACAGTGAACGGGTGTACTGATATTGAAGCCCTCCGCTGGTCAACACTGAGAACGGGTGTACTGACATTGACGCCCTCCGCTGGTCTACACTCTGTGAACGGGTGTACTGACATTGAAGCCCTCCGCTGGTCAACACTGTGAATGGGTGTACTGACATTGAAGCCCTCCGCTGGTCTTCACTGTGAATGGGTGTACTGACATTGAAGCCCTCCGTTGGTCTACACTGCGAACGGGTGTACTGACATTGAAGCCCTCCGCTGGTCAACACTGTGTGAATGGGTGTACTGACATTGAAGCCCTCCGCTGGTCTACACTGTGAACGGGTGTACTGACATTGAAGCCCTCCGCAGGTCTACAAAGTGTGAATGCGTGTACTGACATTGAAGCCCTCCGCTGGTCTACACTGTGAACGGGTGTACTGACATTGAAGACCTCCGCTGGTCAACACTGTGTGAATGGGTGTACTGACATTGAAGCCCTCCGCAGGTCTACAATGTGTGAATGCGTGTACTGACATTGAAGCCCTCCGCTGGTCTACACTGTGAACGGGTGTACTGACATTGAAGCCCTCCGCTGGTCTACACTGTGAATGGGTGTACTGACATTGAAGCCCTCCGCTGGTCTACACTGCGAACGGGGTACTGACATTGAAGCCCTCCGCTGGTCAACACTGTGTGAATGGGTGTACTGACATTGAAGCCCTCCGCTGGTCAACACTGTGTGAATGGGTGTACTGACATTGAAGCCCTCCGCTGGTCTACAATGAGTGAATGCGTGTACTGACATTGAAGCCCTCCGCTGGTCTACACTGTGAACGGGTGTACTGACATTGAATCCCTCCGCTGGTCAACACTGTGTGAATGGGTGTACTGACATTGAAGCCCTCCGCAGGTTAACAATGTGTGAATGCGTGTACTGACATTGAAGCCCTCCGCTGGTCTACACTGTGAACGGGTGTACTGACATTGAAGCCCTCCGCTGGACTACACTGTGAACGGGTGTACTGACATTGAAGCCCTCCGCTGGTCAACACTGTGAACGGGTGTACTGACATTGAAGCCCTCCGCTGGTCAACACTGTGAACGGGTGTACTGACATTGAAGCCCTCCGCTGGACTACACTGTGAACGGGTGTACTGACATTGAAGCCCTCCGCTGGTCAACACTGTGAACGGGTGTACTGACATTGAAGCCCTCCGCTGGTCTACACTGTGAACGGGTGTACTGACATTGAAGCCCTCCGCTGGACTACACTGTGAACGGGTGTACTGACATTGAAGCCCTCCGCTGGTCAACACTGTGAACGGGTGTACTGACATTGAAGCCCTCCGCTGGTCAACACAGTGAACGGGTGTACTGACATTGAAGCCCTCCGCTGGACTACACTGTGAACGGGTGTACTGACATTGAAGCCCTCCGCTGGTCAACACTGTGAACGGGTGTACTGACATTGAAGCCCTCCGCTGGTCTACACTGTGAACGGGTGTACTGACATTGAAGCCCTCCGCTGGTCTACACTGTGAACGGGTGTACTGACATTGAAGCCCTCCGCTGGTCTACACTGTGAACGGGTGTACTGACATTGAAGCCCTCCGCTGGTCTACACTATGTATGGGTGTACTGACATTGAAGCTCTCCGCTGGTCTACACTGTGAATGGGTGTACTGACATTGAAGCCCTCCGCTGGTCAACACTGTGAATGGGTGTACTGACATTGAAGCCCTCCGCTGGTCTACACTGTGAATGGGTGTACTGACATTGAAGCCCTCCGCTGGTCTACACTGTGTGAATGGGTGTACTGACATTGAAGCCCTCCGCTGGTCTACACTGTGTGAATGTGTGTACTGACATTGAAGCCCTCCGCTGATCTACACGGTGTGAATGGGTGTACTGACATTGAAGCCCTCCGCTGGTCTACACTGTGAACGGGTGTACTGACATTGAAGCCCTCCGTGGTCAACACTCTGTGAATGGGTGTACTGACATTGAAGCCCTCCGCTGGTCAACACAGTGAACGGCTGTACTGATATTGAAGCCCTCCGCAGGTCTACAATGTGTGAATGCGTGTACTGACATTGAAGCCCTCCGCTGGTCTACACTGTGAACGGGTGTACTGACATTGAAGCCCTCCGGTGGTCTACACTGTGAATGGGTGTACTGACATTGAAGCCCTCCGTTGGTCTACAATGTGTGAATGCGTGTACTGACATTGAAGCCCTCCGCTGGTCTACACTGTGAACGGGTGTACTGACATTGAAGCCCTCCGCTGGTCAACACTGTGTGAATGGGTGTACTGACATTGAAGCCCTCCGCAGGTCTACAATGTGTGAATGCGTGTACTGACATTGAAGCCCTCCGCTGGTCTACACTGTGAAAGGGTGTACTGACATTGAAGCCCTCCGCTGGACTACACTGTGAACGGGTGTCCTGACATTGAAGCCCTCCGCTGGTCAACACTGTGAACGGGTGTACAGACATTGAAGCCCTCCGCTGGTCAACACTGTGAACGGGTGTACTGACATTGAAGCCCTCCGCTGGACTACACTCTGAACGGATGTACTGACATTGAAGCCCTCCGCTGGTCAACACTGTGAACGGGTGTACTGACATTGAAGCCCTCCTCTGGTCTACACTGTGTGAATGGGTGTACTGACATTGAAGCCCTCCGCTGGTCTACACTGTGAACGGGTGTACTGACATTGAAGCCCTCCGCTGGACTACACTGTGAACGGGTGTACTGACATTGAAGCCCTCCGCTGGTCAACACTGTGAACGGGTGTACTGACATTGAAGCCCTCCGCTGGTCAACACTGTGAACGGGTGTACTGACATTGAAGCCCTCCGCTGGACTACACTGTGAACGGGTGTACTGACATTGAAGCCCTCCGCTGGTCAACACTGTGAACGGGTGTACTGACATTGAAGACCTCCGCTGGTCTACACTGTGAACGGGTGTACTGACATTGAAGCCCTCCGCTGGTCAACACTGTGAACGGGTGTACTGACATTGAAGCCCTCCGCTGGTCTACACTGTGAACGGGTGTACTGACATTGAAGCCCTCCGCTGGTCTACACTGTGAACGGGTGTACTGACATTGAAGCCCTCCGCTGGTCTACACTGTGAACGGGTGTACTGACACTGAAGCTCTCCGCTGGTCTACAATGTGAACGGGTGTACTGACATTGAAGCCCTCCGCTGGTCTACACTGCGAACGGGTGTACTGACATTGAAGCCCTCCGGTGGTCAACACTGAGTGAATGGGTGTACTGACATTGAAGCCCTCCGCTCGTCTATACTGTGAACGGGTGTACTGACATTGAAGCCCTCCGCTGGACTACACTGTGAACGGGTGTACTGACATTGAAGCCCTCCGCCGGTCAACACTGTGAACGGGTGTACTGACATTGAAGCCCTCCGCTGGTCTACACTGTGAACGGGTGTACTGACATTGAAGCCCTCCGCTGGTCTACAATGTGAACGGGTGTACTGACATTGAAGGCCTCCGCTGGTCAACACTGTGCGAATGGGTGTACTGACATTGAAGCCGTCCGCTAGTCTACACTGTGTGAATGAGTGTACTGACATTGAAGCCCTCCGCTGGTCAACACAGAGAACGGGTGTACTGATATTGAAGCCCTCCGCTGGTCAACACTGAGAACGGGTGTACTGACATTGAAGCCCTCCGCTGGTCTAGACTCTGTGAACGGGTGTACTGACATTGAAGCCCTCCGCTGGTCAACACTGTGAACGGGTGTACTGACATTGAAGCCCTCCGCTGGACTACACTCTGAACGGATGTACTGACATTGAAGCCCTCCGCTGGTCAACACTGTGAACGGGTGTACTGACATTGAAGCCCTCCTCTGGTCTACACTGTGTGAATGGGTGTACTGACATTGAAGCCCTCCGCTGGTCTACACTGTGAACGGGTGTACTGACATTGAAGCCCTCCGCTGGACTACACTGTGAACGGGTGTACTGACATTGAAGCCCTCCGCTGGTCAACACTGTGAACGGGTGTACTGACATTGAAGCCCTCCGCTGGTCAACACTGTGAACGGGTGTACTGACATTGAAGCCCTCCGCTGGACTACACTGTGAACGGGTGTACTGACATTGAAGCCCTCCGCTGGTCAACACTGTGAACGGGTGTACTGACATTGAAGACCTCCGCTGGTCTACACTGTGAACGGGTGTACTGACATTGAAGCCCTCCGCTGGTCAACACTGTGAACGGGTGTACTGACATTGAAGCCCTCCGCTGGTCTACACTGTGAACGGGTGTACTGACATTGAAGCCCTCCGCTGGTCTACACTGTGAACGGGTGTACTGACATTGAAGCCCTCCGCTGGTCTACACTGTGAACGGGTGTACTGACACTGAAGCTCTCCGCTGGTCTACAATGTGAACGGGTGTACTGACATTGAAGCCCTCCGCTGGTCTACACTGCGAACGGGTGTACTGACATTGAAGCCCTCCGGTGGTCAACACTGAGTGAATGGGTGTACTGACATTGAAGCCCTCCGCTCGTCTATACTGTGAACGGGTGTACTGACATTGAAGCCCTCCGCTGGACTACACTGTGAACGGGTGTACTGACATTGAAGCCCTCCGCTGGACTACACTGTGAACGGGTGTACTGACATTGAAGCCCTCCGCTGGTCAACACTGTGAACGGGTGTACTGACATTGAAGACCTCCGCTGGTCTACACTGTGAACGGGTGTACTGACATTGAAGCCCTCCGCTGGTCAACACTGTGAACGGGTGTACTGACATTGAAGCCCTCCGCTGGTCTACACTGTGAACGGGTGTACTGACATTGAAGCCCTCCGCTGGTCTACACTGTGAACGGGTGTACTGACATTGAAGCCCTCCGCTGGTCTACACTGTGAACGGGTGTACTGACACTGAAGCTCTCCGCTGGTCTACAATGTGAACGGGTGTACTGACATTGAAGCCCTCCGCTGGTCTACACTGCGAACGGGTGTACTGACATTGAAGCCCTCCGGTGGTCAACACTGAGTGAATGGGTGTACTGACATTGAAGCCCTCCGCTCGTCTATACTGTGAACGGGTGTACTGACATTGAAGCCCTCCGCTGGACTACACTGTGAACGGGTGTACTGACATTGAAGCCCTCCGCCGGTCAACACTGTGAACGGGTGTACTGACATTGAAGCCCTCCGCTGGTCTACACTGTGAACGGGTGTACTGACATTGAAGCCCTCCGCTGGTCTACAATGTGAACGGGTGTACTGACATTGAAGGCCTCCGCTGGTCAACACTGTGCGAATGGGTGTACTGACATTGAAGCCGTCCGCTAGTCTACACTGTGTGAATGAGTGTACTGACATTGAAGCCCTCCGCTGGTCAACACAGAGAACGGGTGTACTGATATTGAAGCCCTCCGCTGGTCAACACTGAGAACGGGTGTACTGACATTGAAGCCCTCCGCTGGTCTAGACTCTGTGAACGGGTGTACTGACATTGAAGCCCTCCGCTGGTCAACACTGTGAACGGGTGTACTGACATTGAAGCCCTCCGCTGGACTACACTCTGAACGGATGTACTGACATTGAAGCCCTCCGCTGGTCAACACTGTGAACGGGTGTACTGACATTGAAGCCCTCCTCTGGTCTACACTGTGTGAATGGGTGTACTGACATTGAAGCCCTCCGCTGGTCTACACTGTGAACGGGTGTACTGACATTGAAGCCCTCCGCTGGACTACACTGTGAACGGGTGTACTGACATTGAAGCCCTCCGCTGGTCAACACTGTGAACGGGTGTACTGACATTGAAGCCCTCCGCTGGTCAACACTGTGAACGGGTGTACTGACATTGAAGCCCTCCGCTGGACTACACTGTGAACGGGTGTACTGACATTGAAGCCCTCCGCTGGTCAACACTGTGAACGGGTGTACTGACATTGAAGACCTCCGCTGGTCTACACTGTGAACGGGTGTACTGACATTGAAGCCCTCCGCTGGTCAACACTGTGAACGGGTGTACTGACATTGAAGCCCTCCGCTGGTCTACACTGTGAACGGGTGTACTGACATTGAAGCCCTCCGCTGGTCTACACTGTGACCGGGTGTACTGACATTGAAGCCCTCCGCTGGTCTACACTGTGAACGGGTGTACTGACACTGAAGCTCTCCGCTGGTCTACAATGTGAACGGGTGTACTGACATTGAAGCCCTCCGCTGGTCTACACTGCGAACGGGTGTACTGACATTGAAGCCCTCCGGTGGTCAACACTGAGTGAATGGGTGTACTGACATTGAAGCCCTCCGCCGGTCAACACTGTGAACGGGTGTACTGACATTGAAGCCCTCCGCTGGTCTACACTGTGAACGGGTGTACTGACATTGAAGCCCTCCGCTGGTCTACAATGTGAACGGGTGTACTGACATTGAAGGCCTCCGCTGGTCAACACTGTGCGAATGGGTGTACTGACATTGAAGCCGTCCGCTAGTCTACACTGTGTGAATGAGTGTACTGACATTGAAGCCCTCCGCTGGTCAACACAGAGAACGGGTGTACTGATATTGAAGCCCTCCGCTGGTCAACACTGAGAACGGGTGTACTGACATTGAAGCCCTCCGCTGGTCTAGACTCTGTGAACGGGTGTACTGACATTGAAGCCCTCCGCTGGTCAACACTGTGAACGGGTGTACTGACATTGAAGCCCTCCGCTGGTCTACACTGCGAACGGGTGTACTGACATTGAAGCCCTCCGCTGGTCTAGACTCTGTGAACGGGTGTACTGACACTGAAGCTCTCCGCTGGTCTACAATGTGAACGGGTGTACTGACATTGAAGCCCTCCGCTGGTCTACACTGCGAACGGGTGTACTGACATTGAAGCCCTCCGCTGGACTACACTGTGAACGGGTGTACTGACATTGAAGCCCTCCGCTGGTCAACACAGAGAACGGGTGTACTGATATTGAAGCCCTCCGCTGGTCAACACTGAGAACGGGTGTACTGACATTGAAGCCCTCCGCTGGTCTAGACTCTGTGAACGGGTGTACTGACACTGAAGCTCTCCGCTGGTCTACAATGTGAACGGGTGTACTGACATTGAAGCCCTCCGCTGGTCAACACAGAGAACGGGTGTACTGATATTGAAGCCCTCCGCTGGTCAACACTGAGAACGGGTGTACTGACATTGAAGCCCTCCGCTGGTCTAGACTCTGTGAACGGGTGTACTGACATTGAAGCCCTCCGCTGGTCAACACAGAGAACGGGTGTACTGATATTGAAGCCCTCCGCTGGTCAACACTGAGAACGGGTGTACTGACATTGAAGCCCTCCGCTGGTCTAGACTCTGTGAACGGGTGTACTGACACTGAAGCTCTCCGCTGGTCTACAATGTGAACGGGTGTACTGACATTGAAGCCCTCCGCTGGTCTACACTGCGAACGGGTGTACTGACATTGAAGCCCTCCGCTGGACTACACTGTGAACGGGTGTACTGACATTGAAGCCCTCCGCCGGTCAACACTGTGAACGGGTGTACTGACATTGAAGCCCTCCGCTGGTCTACACTGTGAACGGGTGTACTGACATTGAAGCCCTCCGCTGGTCTACAATGTGAACGGGTGTACTGACATTGAAGGCCTCCGCTGGTCAACACTGTGCGAATGGGTGTACTGACATTGAAGCCGTCCGCTAGTCTACACTGTGTGAATGAGTGTACTGACATTGAAGCCCTCCGCTGGTCAACACAGAGAACGGGTGTACTGATATTGAAGCCCTCCGCTGGTCAACACTGAGAACGGGTGTACTGACATTGAAGCCCTCCGCTGGTCTAGACTCTGTGAACGGGTGTACTGACATTGAAGCCCTCCGCTGGTCAACACTGTGAACGGGTGTACTGACATTGAAGCCCTCCGCTGGTCTACACTGTGAATGGGTGTACTGACATTGAAGCCCTCCGTTGGTCTACACTGCGAACGGGTGTACTGACATTGAAGCCCTCCGCTGGTCAACACTGTGTGGATGTGTGTACTGACATTGAAGCCCTCCGCTGGTCTACAATGTGTGAATGCGTGTACTGACATTGAAGCCCTCCGCTGGTCTAAACTGTAAACGGCTGTACTGACATGGAAGCCCTCCGCTGGTCAACACTGTGTGAATGGGTGTACTGACATTGAAGCCCTCCGCAGGTCTACAATGTGTGAATGCGTGTACTGACATTGAAGCCCTCCGCTGGTCTACACTGTGAACGGGTGTACTGACATTGAAGCCCTCCGCTGGTCTACACTGTGAATGGGTGTACTGACATTGAAGCCCTCCGCTGGTCTACACTGTGAACGGGTGTACTGACATTGAAGCCCTCCGCTGGCCAACACTGTGTGAATGGGTGTACTGACATTGAAGCCCTCCGCTGGTATACACTGTGTGAATGGGTGTACTGACATTGAAGCCATCCGCTGGTCTACACTGTGAACGGTTGTACTGACATTGAAGCCCTCCGCTGGACTACACTGTGAACGGGTGTACTGACATTGAAGCCCTCCGCTGGTATACACTGTGTGAATGGGTGTACTGACATTGAAGCCATCCGCTGGTCTACACTGTGAACGGGTGTACTGACATTGAAGCCCTCCGCTGGACTACACTGTGAACGGGTGTACTGACATTGAATCCCTCCGCTGGTCAACACTGTGAACGGGTGTACTGACATTGAAGCCCTCCGCTGGTCTACACTGTGAACGGGTGTACTGACATTGAAGCCCTCCGCTGGTATACACTGTGTGAATGGGTGTACTGACATTGAAGCCATCCGCTGGTCTACACTGTGAACGGGTGTACTGACATTGAAGCCCTCCGCTGGTCAACACTGTGTGAATGGGTGTACTGACATTGAAGCCGTCCGCTGGTCTACACTGTGTGAACGGGTGTACTGACATTGAAGCCCTCCGCTGGCCAACACTGTGTGAATGGGTGTACTGACATTGAAGCCCTCCGCTGGTATACACTGTGTGAATGGGTGTACTGACATTGAAGCCATCCGCTGGTCTACACTGTGAACGGGTGTACTGACATTGAAGCCCTCCGCTGGTCAACACTGTGAACCGGTGTACTGACATTGAAGCCCTCCGCTGGTCTACACTGTGAACGGGTGTACTGACATTGAAGCCCTCCGCTGGTCAACACTGTGAACCGGTGTACTGACATTGAAGCCCTCCGCTGGTCTACACTGTGAACGGGTGTACTGACATTGAAGCCCTCCGCTGGTCTACACTGTGAACGAGTGTACTGACATTGAAGCCCTCCGCTGGTCTACACTGTGAACGGGTGTACTGACATTGAAGCTCTCCGCTGGTCTACAATGTGAACGGGTGTACTGACATTGAAGGCCTCCGCTGGTCTACACTGTGTGAATGGGTGTACTGACATTGAAGCCATCCGCTGGTCTACACTGTGAACGGGTGTACTGACATTGAAGCCCTCCGCTGGACTACACTGTGAACGGGTGTACTGACATTGAATCCCTCCGCTGGTCAACACTGTGAACGGGTGTACTGACATTGAAGCCCTCCGCTGGTCTACACTGTGAACGGGTGTACTGACATTGAAGCCCTCCGCCGGTATACACTGTGTGAATGGGTGTACTGACATTGAAGCCATCCGCTGGTCTACACTGTGAACGGGTGTACTGACATTGAAGCCCTCCGCTGGTCAACACTGTGTGAATGGGTGTACTGACATTGAAGCCGTCCGCTGGTCTACACTGTGTGAACGGGTGTACTGACATTGAAGCCCTCCGCTGGCCAACACTGTGTGAATGGGTGTACTGACATTGAAGCCCTCCGCTGGTATACACTGTGTGAATGGGTGTACTGACATTGAAGCCATCCGCTGGTCTACACTGTGAACGGGTGTACTGACATTGAAGCCCTCCGCTGGTCAACACTGTGAACCGGTGTACTGACATTGAAGCCCTCCGCTGGTCTACACTGTGAACGGGTGTACTGACATTGAAGCCCTCCGCTGGTCAACACTGTGAACCGGTGTACTGACATTGAAGCCCTCCGCTGGTCTACACTGTGAACGGGTGTACTGACATTGAAGCCCTCCGCTGGTCTACACTGTGAACGAGTGTACTGACATTGAAGCCCTCCGCTGGTCTACACTGTGAACGGGTGTACTGACATTGAAGCTCTCCGCTGGTCTACAATGTGAACGGGTGTACTGACATTGAAGGCCTCCGCTGGTCAACACTGTGTGAATGGGTGTACTGACATTGAAGCCGTCCGCTGGTCTACACTGTGTGAATGGGTGTACTGACATTGAAGCCCTCCGCTGGTCAACACAGTGAACGGGTGTACTGACATTGAAGCCCTCCGTTGGTCTACACTGCGAACGGGTGTACTGACATTGAAGCCCTCCGCTGGTCAACACTGTGTGAATGGGTGTACTGACATTGAAGCCCTCCGCTGGTCTACACCGTGTGAACGGGTGTACTGACATTGAAGCCCTCCGCTGGTCTACACTGTGAACGGGTGTACTGACATTGAAGCCCTCCGCTGGTCTACACTGTGAATGGTGTACTGACATTGAAGCCCTCCGTTGGTCTACACTGCGAACGGGTGTACTGACATTGAAGCCCTCCGCTGGTCAACACTGTGTGGATGTGTGTACTGACATTGAAGCCCTCCGCTGGTCTACAATGTGTGAATGCGTGTACTGACATTGAAGCCCTCCGCTGGTCTAAACTGTAAACGGGTGTACTGACATGGAAGCCCTCCGCTGGTCAACACTGTGTGAATGGGTGTACTGACATTGAAGCCCTCCGCAGGTCTACAATGTGTGAATGCGTGTACTGACATTGAAGCCCTCCGCTGGTCTACACTGTGAACGGGTGTACTGACATTGAAGCCCTCCGCTGGTCAACACTGTGTGAATGGGTGTACTGACATTGAAGCCCTCCGCAGGTTAACAATGTGTGAATGCGTGTACTGACATTGAAGCCCTCCGCTGGTCTACACTGTGAACGGGTGTACTGACATTGAAGCCCTCCGCTGGACTACACTGTGAACGGGTGTACTGACATTGAAGCCCTCCGCTGGTCAACACTGTGAACGGGTGTACTGACATTGAAGCCCTCCGCTGGTCAACACTGTGAACGGGTGTACTGACATTGAAGCCCTCCGCTGGTCTACACTGTGAATGGGTGTACTGACATTGAAGCCCTCCGCTGGACTACACTGTGAACGGGTGTACTGACATTGAAGCCCTCCGCCGGTCAACACTGTGAACGGGTGTACTGACATTGAAGCCCTCCGCTGGTCTACACTGTGAACGGGTGTACTGACATTGAAGCCCTCCGCTGGTCTACAATGTGAACGGGTGTACTGACATTGAAGGCCTCCGCTGGTCAACACTGTGCGAATGGGTGTACTGACATTGAAGCCGTCCGCTGGTCTACACTGTGTGAATGAGTGTACTGACATTGAAGCCCTCCGCTGGTCTACACAGAGAACGGGTGTACTGATATTGAAGCCCTCCGCTGGTCAACACTGAGAACGGGTGTACTGACATTGAAGCCCTCCGCTGGTCTAGACTCTGTGAACGGGTGTACTGACATTGAAGCCCTCCGCTGGTCAACACTGTGAACGGGTGTACTGACATTGAAGCCCTCCGCTGGTCTACACTGTGAATGGGTGTACTGACATTGAAGCCCTCCGTTGGTTTACACTGCGAACGGGTGTACTGACATTGAAGCCCTCCGCTGGTCAACACTGTGTGGATGTGTGTACTGACATTGAAGCCCTCCGCTGGTCTACAATGTGTGAATGCGTGTACTGACATTGAAGCCCTCCGCTGGTCTAAACTGTAAACGGGTGTACTGACATGGAAGCCCTCCGCTGGTCAACACTGTGTGAATGGGTGTACTGACATTGAAGCCCTCCGCAGGTCTACAATGTGTGAATGCGTGTACTGACATTGAAGCCCTCCGCTGGTCTACACTGTGAACGGGTGTACTGACATTGAAGCCCTCCGCTGGTCTACACTGTGAATGGGTGTACTGACATTGAAGCCCTCCGCTGGTCTACACTGTGAACGGGTGTACTGACATTGAAGCCCTCCGCTGGCCAACACTGTGTGAATGGGTGTACTGACATTGAAGCCCTCCGCTGGTATACACTGTGTGAATGGGTGTACTGACATTGAAGCCATCCGCTGGTCTACACTGTGAACGGGTGTACTGACATTGAAGCCCTCCGCTGGACTACACTGTGAACGGGTGTACTGACATTGAAGCCCTCCGCTGGTATACACTGTGTGAATGGGTGTACTGACATTGAAGCCATCCGCTGGTCTACACTGTGAACGGGTGTACTGACATTGAAGCCCTCCGCTGGACTACACTGTGAACGGGTGTACTGACATTGAATCCCTCCGCTGGTCAACACTGTGAACGGGTGTACTGACATTGAAGCCCTCCGCTGGTCTACACTGTGAACGGGTGTACTGACATTGAAGCCCTCCGCTGGTATACACTGTGTGAATGGGTGTACTGACATTGAAGCCATCCGCTGGTCTACACTGTGAACGGGTGTACTGACATTGAAGCCCTCCGCTGGTCAACACTGTGTGAATGGGTGTACTGACATTGAAGCCGTCCGCTGGTCTACACTGTGTGAACGGGTGTACTGACATTGAAGCCCTCCGCTGGCCAACACTGTGTGAATGGGTGTACTGACATTGAAGCCCTCCGCTGGTATACACTGTGTGAATGGGTGTACTGACATTGAAGCCATCCGCTGGTCTACACTGTGAACGGGTGTACTGACATTGAAGCCCTCCGCTGGTCAACACTGTGAACCGGTGTACTGACATTGAAGCCCTCCGCTGGTCTACACTGTGAACGGGTGTACTGACATTGAAGCCCTCCGCTGGTCAACACTGTGAACCGGTGTACTGACATTGAAGCCCTCCGCTGGTCTACACTGTGAACGGGTGTACTGACATTGAAGCCCTCCGCTGGTCTACACTGTGAACGAGTGTACTGACATTGAAGCCCTCCGCTGGTCTACACTGTGAACGGGTGTACTGAAATTGAAGCTCTCCGCTGGTCTACAATGTGAACGGGTGTACTGACATTGAAGGCCTCCGCTGGTCAACACTGTGTGAATGGGTGTACTGACATTGAAGCCGTCCGCTGGTCTACACTGTGTGAATGGGTGTACTGACATTGAAGCCCTCCGCTGGTCAACACAGTGAACGGGTGTACTGACATTGAAGCCCTCCGTTGGTCTACACTGCGAACGGGTGTACTGTCATTGAAGCCCTCCGCTGGTCAACACTGTGTGAATGAATGTACTGACATTGAAGCCCTCCGCTGGTCTACACCGTGTGAACGGGTGTACTGACATTGAAGCCCTCCGCTGGTCTACACTGTGAACGGGTGTACTGACATTGAAGCCCTCCGCTGGACTACACTGTGAATGGGTGTACTGACATTGAAGCCCTCCGTTGGTCTACACTGCGAACGGGTGTACTGACATTGAAGCCCTCCGCTGGTCAACACTGTGTGGATGTGTGTACTGACATTGAAGCCCTCCGCTGGTCTACAATGTGTGAATGCGTGTAATGACATTGAAGCCCTCCGCTGGTCTAAACTGTAAACGGGTGTACTGACATTGAAGCCCTCCGCAGGTCTACAATGTGTGAATGCGTGTACTGACATTGAAGCCCTCCGCTGGTCTACACTGTGAACGGGTGTACTGACATTGAAGCCCTCCGCTGGTCTACACTGTGAATGGGTGTACTGACATTGAAGCCCTCCGCTGGTCTACACTGTGAACGGGTGTACTGACATTGAAGCCCTCCGCTGGCCAACACTGTGTGAATGGGTGTACTGACATTGAAGCCCTCCGCTGGTATACACTGTGTGAATGGGTGTACTGACATTGAAGCCATCCGCTGGTCTACACTGTGAACGGGTGTACTGACATTGAAGCCCTCCGCTGGACTACACTGTGAACGGGTGTACTGACATTGAAGCCCTCCGCTGGTATACACTGTGTGAATGGGTGTACTGACATTGAAGCCATCCGCTGGTCTACACTGTGAACGGGTGTACTGACATTGAAGCCCTCCGCTGGACTACACTGTGAACGGGTGTACTGACATTGAATCCCTCCGCTGGTCAACACTGTGAACGGGTGTACTGACATTGAAGCCCTCCGCTAGTCTACACTGTGAACGGGTGTACTGACATTGAAGCCCTCCGCTGGTATACACTGTGTGAATGGGTGTACTGACATTGAAGCCATCCGCTGGTCTACACTGTGAACGGGTGTACTGACATTGAAGCCCTCCGCTGGTCAACACTGTGTGAATGGGTGTACTGACATTGAAGCCGTCCGCTGGTCTACACTGTGTGAACGGGTGTACTGACATTGAAGCCCTCCGCTGGCCAACACTGTGTGAATGGGTGTACTGACATTGAAGCCCTCCGCTGGTATACACTGTGTGAATGGGTGTACTGACATTGAAGCCATCCGCTGGTCTACACTGTGAACGGGTGTACTGACATTGAAGCCCTCCGCTGGTCAACACTGTGAACCGGTGTACTGACATTGAAGCCCTCCGCTGGTCTACACTGTGAACGGGTGTACTGACATTGAAGCCCTCCGCTGGTCAAAACTGTGAACCGGTGTACTGACATTGAAGCCCTCCGCTGGTCTACACTGTGAACGGGTGTACTGACATTGAAGCCCTCCGCTGGTCTACACTGTGAACGAGTGTACTGACATTGAAGCCCTCCGCTGGTCTACACTGTGAACGGGTGTACTGAAATTGAAGCTCTCCGCTGGTCTACAATGTGAACGGGTGTACTGACATTGAAGGCCTCCGCTGGTCAACACTGTGTGAATGGGTGTACTGACATTGAAGCCGTCCGCTGGTCTACACTGTGTGAATGGGTGTACTGACATTGAAGCCCTCCGATGGTCAACACAGTGAACGGGTGTACTGACATTGAAGCCCTCCGTTGGTCTACACTGCGAACGGGTGTACTGTCATTGAAGCCCTCCGCTGGTCAACACTGTGTGAATGGGTGTACTGACATTGAAGCCCTCCGCTGGTCTACACCGTGTGAACGGGTGTACTGACATTGAAGCCCTCCGCTGGTCTACACTGTGAACGGGTGTACTGACATTGAAGCCCTCCGCTGGACTACACTGTGAATGGGTGTACTGACATTGAAGCCCTCCGTTGGTCTACACTGCGAACGGGTGTACTGACATTGAAGCCCTCCGCTGGTCAACACTGTGTGGATGTGTGTACTGACATTGAAGCCCTCCGCTGGTCTACAATGTGTGAATGCGTGTAATGACATTGAAGCCCTCCGCTGGTCTAAACTGTAAACGGGTGTACTGACATGGAAGCCCTCCGCTGGTCAACACTGTGTGAATGGGTGTACTGACATTGAAGCCCTCCGCAGGTCTACAATGTGTGAATGCGTGTACTGACATTGAAGCCCTCCGCTGGTCTACACTATGAACGGGTGTACTGACATTGAAGCCCTCCGCTGGTCTACACTGTGAATGAGTGTACTGACATTGAAGCCCTCCGCTGGTCTACACTGTGAACGGGTGTACTGACATTGAAGCCCTCCGCTGGCCAACACTGTGTGAATGGGTGTACTGACATTGAAGCCCTCCGCTGGTATACACTGTGTGAATGGGTGTACTGACATTGAAGCCATCCGCTGGTCTACACTGTGAACGGGTGTACTGACATTGAAGCCCTCCGCTGGACTACACTGTGAACGGGTGTACTGACATTGAATCCCTCCGCTGGTCAACACTGTGAACGGGTGTACTGACATTGAAGCCCTCCGCTGGTCTACACTGTGAACGGGTGTACTGACATTGAAGCCCTCCGCTGGTATACACTGTGTGAACGGGTGTACTGACATTGAAGGCCTCCGCTGGTCAATACTGTGTGAATGGGTGTACTGACATTGAAGCCCTCCGCTGGTCAACACTGTGAACGGGTGTACTGACATTGAAGCCCTCCGCTGGTCTACACTGTGAACGGGTGTACTGACATTGAAGCCCTCCGCTGGTATACACTGTGTGAATGGGTGTACTGACATTGAAGCCCTCCGCTGGTCAACACTGTGAACGGGTGTACTGACATTGAAGCCCTCCGCTGGTCTACACTGTGAATGGGTGTACTGACATTGAAGCCCTCCGTTGGTCTACACTGCGAACGGGTGTACTGACATTGAAGCCCTCCGCTGGTCAACACTGTGTGGATGTGTGTACTGACATTGAAGCCCTCCGCTGGTCTACAATGTGTGAATGCGTGTACTGACATTGAAGCCCTCCGCTGGTCTAAACTGTAAACGGGTGTACTGACATGGAAGCCCTCCGCTGGTCAACACTGTGTGAATGGGTGTACTGACATTGAAGCCCTCCGCAGGTCTACAATGTGTGAATGCGTGTACTGACATCGAAGCCCTCCGCTGGTCTACACTGTGAACGGGTGTACTGACATTGAAGCCCTCCGCTGGTCTACACTGTGAATGGGTGTACTGACATTGAAGCCCTCCGCTGGTCTACACTGTGAACGGGTGTACTGACATTGAAGCCCTCCGCTGGCCAACACTGTGTGAATGGGTGTACTGACATTGAAGCCCTCCGCTGGTATACACTGTGTGAATGGGTGTACTGACATTGAAGCCATCCGCTGGTCTACACTGTGAACGGGTGTACTGACATTGAAGCCCTCCGCTGGACTACACTGTGAACGGGTGTACTGACATTGAATCCCTCCGCTGGTCAACACTGTGAACGGGTGTACTGACATTGAAGCCCTCCGCTGGTCTACACTGTGAACGGGTGTACTGACATTGAAGCCCTCCGCTGGTATACACTGTGTGAATGGGTGTACTGACATTGAAGCCATCCGCTGGTCTACACTGTGAACGGGTGTACTGACATTGAAGCCCTCCGCTGGACTACACTGTGAACGGGTGTACTGACATTGAATCCCTCCGCTGGTCAACACTGTGAACGGGTGTACTGACATTGAAGCCCTCCGCTGGTCTACACTGTGAACGGGTGTACTGACATTGAAGCCCTCCGCTGGTCTACACTGTGAACGGGTGTACTGACATTGAAGCTCTCCGCTGGTCTACAATGTGAACGGGTGTACTGACTTTGAAGGCCTCCGCTGGTCAACACTGTGTGAATGGGTGTACTGACATTGAAGCCATCCGCTGGTCTACACTGTGAACGGGTGTACTGACATTGAAGCCCTCCGCTGGACTACACTGTGAACGGGTGTACTGACATTGAATCCCTCCGCTGGTCAACACTGTGAACGGGTGTACTGACATTGAAGCCCTCCGCTGGTCTACACTGTGAACGGGTGTACTGACATTGAAGCCCTCCGCTGGTATACACTGTGTGAATGGGTGTACTGACATTGAAGCCATCCGCTGGTCTACACTGTGAACGGGTGTACTGACATTGAAGCCCTCCGCTGGACTACACTGTGAACGGGTGTACTGACATTGAATCCCTCCGCTGGTCAACACTGTGAACGGGTGTACTGACATTGAAGCCCTCCGCTGGTCTACACTGTGAACGGGTGTACTGACATTGAAGCCCTCCGCTGGTCTACACTGTGAACGGGTGTACTGACATTGAAGCTCTCCGCTGGTCTACAATGTGAACGGGTGTACTGACTTTGAAGGCCTCCGCTGGTCAACACTGTGTGAATGGGTGTACTGACATTGAAGCCGTCCGCTGGTCTACACTGTGTGAACGGGTGTACTGACATTGAAGCCCTCCGCTGGCCAACACTGTGTGAATGGGTGTACTGACATTGAAGCCCTCCGCTGGTATACACTGTGTGAATGGGTGTACTGACATTGAAGCCATCCGCTGGTCTACACTGTGAACGGGTGTACTGACATTGAAGCCCTCCGCTGGTCAACACTGTGAACCGGTGTACTGACATTGAAGCCCTCCGCTGGTCTACACTGTGAACGGGTGTACTGACATTGAAGCCCTCCGCTGGTCTACACTGTGAACGAGTGTACTGACATTGAAGCCCTCCGCTGGTCTACACTGTGAACGGGTGTACTGACATTGAAGCTCTCCGCTGGTCTACAATGTGAACGGGTGTACTGACATTGAAGGCCTCCGCTGGTCAACACTGTGTGAATGGGTGTACTGACATTGAAGCCGTCCGCTGGTCTACACTGTGTGAATGGGTGTACTGACATTGAAGCCCTCCGCTGGTCAACACAGTGAACGGGTGTACTGACACTGAAGCCCTCCGTTGGTCTACACTGCGAACGGGTGTACTGACATTGAAGCCCTCCGCTGGTCAACACTGTGTGAATGGGTGTACTGACATTGAAGCCCTCCGCTGGTCTACACTGTGAACGGGTGTACTGACATTGAAGCCCTACGCAGGTCTACAAAGTGTGAATGCGTGTACTGACATTGAAGCCCTCCGCTGGTCTACACTGTGAACGGGTGTACTGACATTGAAGACCTCCGCTGGTCAACACTGTGTGAATGGGTGTACTGACATTGAAGCCCTCCGCAGGTCTACAATGTGTGAATGCGTGTACTGACATTGAAGCCCTCCGCTGGTCTACACTGTGAACGGGTGTACTGACATTGAAGCCCTCCGCTGGTCTACACTGTGAATGGGTGTACTGACATTGAAGCCCTCCGCTGGTCTACACTGCGAACGGGGTACTGACATTGAAGCCCTCCGCTGGTCAACACTGTGTGAATGGGTGTACTGACATTGAAGCCCTCCGCTGGTCTACACTGTGAACGGGTGTACTGACATTGAAGCCCTCCGCTGGTCTACACTGTGAACGGGTGTACTGACATTGAAGCCCTCCGCTGGACTACACTGTGAACGGGTATACTGACATTGAAGCCCTCCGCTGGTCAACACTGTGAACGGGTGTACTGACATTGAAGCCCACCGCTGGTCTACACTGTGAACGGGTGTACTGACAATGAAGCCCTCCGCTGGTCTACACTGTGAATGGGTGTACTGACATTGAAGCCCTCCGCTGGTCTGCACAGTGAACGGGTGTACTAATATTGAAGCTCTTCGCTCGTCTACAATGTGAACGGGTGTACTGACATTGAAGGCCTCCGCTGGTCAACACTGTGTGAATGGGTGTACTGACATTGAAGCCGTCCGCTGGTCTACACTGTGTGAATGGGTGTACTGACAGTGAAGCCCTCCGCTGGTCAACACAGTGAACGGGTGTACTGATATTGAA